>NW_026058492.1:0-67500 GCF_023721935.1 Panthera uncia
GTGAGCTGAGAGTTGAAACGATTATTGAAGGGAAAAAATCTGTTTCAATTATCTATATGATTTTTATACAGTGATTATTGGGAAGGTTGAGAAGGGATGGTCAGGATGTTGAATCATCAATGGATAAATACCTCAGTTCTCAGATTTTTCTGCTATAGTGTAGGTACTGCCATGATGACTGCTCAAGGGTAATCATTCAAGTCACTTAAACCCCTGATGAATTGGGAAAAGTGTAGTACTGTTCTTCATTTAAAGTGAAATTATTGTCCAAAAAACAATAGGAATTTACACATTCAGAAGAAAATCCTAAATCTCACCATGTGGCTTTTCACTTTCAATGCTTACCAGAATCTGTATATTCACATTCAGTTGTGTTTGTACATTATTTCATTTATGGCAAGTTATGGCATGTGCATGGGCAAAGTTGTGGTGGTTAGATGGAAAAGATAGGATATTCGAAGTCTTTGTGATCATTCTTTTTCTAGTGCTATGTTGAACTAATTCTAATTATGATTATTTAAAAAAATTAATATAATTTATTGTCAAATTGGCTTACATACACCCAGTGCTCATCCCACCAAGTGCCCTCCTCAATGCCCATCATCCATTTTCCCCTCTCCCCCCACCCCCATCCACTCTCAGTTTGTTCTCTGTATTTAAGAGTCTCTTGTGCTTTGCCTCCCTCCCTCTCTGTCCATGGGAGAAGGGAAGGGGAAAATAGTTGTAATTATGATTATTAATAAGAATTCCAACTATCAGACTTTCCAATCATGATTTGTAAAGGCTGCATCACATCCTATTGAGTTGATACACAAAGATTATTTAATCGTTCTCCCATTATATGGATAGTCAGATAGTTTCCAAGTTTTGCTATTATAAATATTGTGGTAGTAAACATTTTTGTACAATAGTTTAATCCATTAAGATCATTTCCATAGCATGAATGACCAATAATGGAATTGCTGGAATCAAGTATATGCAATTTTATAGGTGTGTTTTTTGTTTTTTGCTTTTTCTAATACACTGTTTTAGGGAAGTTTTAGGTTTCACATGTGTTACTTGAAAATCAGATTTAAACATTATAGTAAAGGAAATGATGTGATAATGAAGTCAATAAATTTGCTAATTGGTATTTACTTTTGTTTCTTCTGCTTACTTTTAGCTAACCTTTTTCTAATTTTTTAGGGTGAAAGCTGAGGCCACTGATTTGAGAATATAAATTGACCCCATGTATTGTCTTAGTGATTTATCTTGTGGTTTCATTTTGATTCAGTTAAAATTTCTTTCTAATTTACCTTTTGATTTCGTTTTAACCAATGGGTTACATATAATTGTGTAATTTAGTTTACAAATATTCCAAACAACCTGTAGTGGGCCTTGCTTTTTTTTTTTTTTTTTTTTAATATCCTGTGATCATTCTATGTCTTTTGATTGGATTACTTTGTTTATTTACATTTAGTGGGATTTTTGATGTGATTAGGTTTAAATCTAAAACTGCTACTTGTTTTCCATTTGTCCATTTGTTATTGTGAATTTTTATGCTTTTTTGTTGTCATTGTTCATTTAGTAGTCTTAGAATTTTATCTCTTTTCCCTAACATATTAGGTTATAATTCTTTTTTATTGGTTATTTATGGCTTATGCTATACATCTTAACTTACTAAAATCTAACTTAAAGTGTTATTATAACATTTTATGTAAAATATCAGAATATTACAAAAGTATTGTTCCACTCCTTACTTATTGGTCTTTTTGCCATTGTTGCCGTATATTTTATTACTATTTATGTTATAAACCGCAATACTGAATTGTTCTTATTTTTGTTAGAGCAGTCAATTTATTTTAAAGTAATGTAATGAGAAAATGTCTTATATTTTCTCACATCATTACCATTTGCTATTATCTTCATTCCTTTGGCAAATGTTTCTTATCTGGTATCATTTCTCCTCCACCTAAAAAACTTCCTTTAGCATTTCTTTTAGTGAGAATTTGATGATGAATTCATTCAGCTTTTAATTTCTCAAAAGCCTTTATTGCTTTCAATTTTTGAGGAAAATTTACATAAACATAAAATTCTGGATTGATAGTTTTTTTAAATGTACTTTGATTTTGTTGCTCCATTGTCTCCTCATTTACATTGTTTCTGAAAGGAAATCTGTGGAATTTCTTACATGTATTCCTCTGTAATGGAGCTTTTTCCTCTGTACGCTATTAAGATTTTTCCTTTATTACATGTTGTGTGAAATTTGATAATATACCTTTGTGTAGTTTTCTTCATATTTCTTATGTTTGAAGTTTGCTGAGATTCTTGGATCCTTTGGTGTATAGTTTTCATTAGGTTTGAAAAATTTGGAGGCATTATTTCTTATAATGTTTTTCTCTTTAACCTTTTCTCTTTCTTCCACGCACTCCAGGGTTCATATATTTTGACTGTTTAAAGTCCTACTGCTCATGTTTTTTCTTCTGTAATTTCTAATCTTCTCTTAATTCTATCCAGTGATATTTTATCTCAGACATTTGTGTGTCATTTTCCAGAATATTTATTTTTGTCTTTTATAAATATATTCCATGTCTTAATATATTTATTATATTTTAGTGTATGCAATACACTTACACTAATTGTCTTAATTCCCTGTCCTCTGATTCTAACATCTATCCGTTCTGGGTGATTTTTAATTGATTTTTTCTTTCTTCCTTATATCTTAAGTTTTTCTGCTTTATTGTTTGCCTAGTAGTTTATTATTATCTGGCAGTCACTTTAGATTTTACCCTATTAGATTTTGTATACTTTAAAGTCTTATGGGTATTCTTGAGTTTTTTGTTTAGGTGCTGTGTTGGGGGTCCGTAAGACCAGGCCAAGTTTCAGTGATTATCTAGGAAAACACATGGTCTCAGCACAGAGTCATACTTTCAAGACTGATTTACTATAAAGAAAGGATTTTAAAAAATCAGCAAAGAATAAAAGCACATGGGACAAAGTCTGAGGGAAATAAGGCCCAAGCTTCCGAGAATCCTTCCAGAGTGGAATCACACAGGATGCATTTAAGGCCCCCAGCAATGAGTTGTGACACGTATGAAATATTGCCAATCAGGGAAACACCCCCAGTTTGTCAAGTACACAGATTTCAGAGTGCCAGAAAGAGAGAAGATGTTCGGTATAAATCATATTATTTGTTCAGTCAGTTTAGGCACAGCAAGTTGCTCTTATCAGTTAATGGTGGGAACTGTCCCCAAACCCAAATTCACAGATACCAGCCAATGCCAACCTTGTATGCACACCTTTCAAAGGATAGCAGTCAGGCCTGGTATGTTAAATCTTTCTTGCACAGAAGCTATTAAGTCACTTAGAAATAGTTTGATTCTTTCAGATCCTGATTTAAGTTTTACTAGGTGGGGTCAGAATAGTGTTTACTCAGTGGTTAATTATTTCCCACTATTGAAGCAAGACTCTTTGAATACTTGTCCAATAGCACATGAATTATAGGTTTCCGAGCCTTACTGTTGGTAATAGGCACTATTCCCAACCTGGTGAGTCTCAGATACTATTCCCTCTTATTCTTGTGGGTGTTTCTTTGCCAACCTTCCATAGTATCCTCTCACATAGGTGTTGATCAAGACTTTACTGAACACTCAAAAGAACTCCTCTATATGTATTCTAAGTTCTCTCTCTGTGCAGCTCTTCCTTTGCTAGTACTCTGTTCTATGAACTCAGGTCACCTTGTTCTCCCTACACTCTGAACTCCCTCTTCTAAGTCTCAAAGTCCTACAGGCTGTGCCTGTTTTTTCTCCTTGGGCCTCATACTGCAATCTCTCTCCATATAGTAAGCCTTAGCAATCTTAAGGATTCTCTTATTTATTTTCTGTCTCTTAGAGATCACTGTCTTATTGCCAGATGGCCAGTGTCTTCAAAACTTTCTTGCATATATTTTGTCTGTTATCTAGTCATTTGGGGCTGAAGGGTAAATCCAATTCCTATTATTCCATCTTGGCCAGAAGCTAAGATTTCTCAGGAAAGATAAATTTAAATAGTTACGCTTTGAGGTCTGTCATGAAGTGAGCCTCCAGTTATTCAGTCCCTTCCTATCCTTCTTCTTTATCAGATTTTCTTTCTTTTTCTGCCCCTGATGGCTCCTGTGTTTAATCATCTGAACAGGTTTTAGCCATACTGCCTTTAATTTTGCTCTCTTGCATATCTCTCATATCTACCCTGCTTGTCTGGTACTGTATATGTCAGAATCTTTGAAATTTTCTCCCCAAAGTGTATCATTTTTTTCCACTAAGGCTTCACTTATACTGTCCAGTATGGCTAAACCACCTCCCTGTCTGCTCTTTGTCTTGTTTTCTCCTTGTAATCCTAGTTATGAATCAAGTCAGGTGCCAACTTCTCAGGAAGCAATTGTTGAAGATCCTTCCTACTCACTTAACCAACAAAGGCCACAGCCCTTCTTGGGTTTGTCACAAGCCTCTGGCCTCCATTATTACATCTAAAAATGATTTATCATGTTTTTTAATTCTTTGACTTATTTTCTTTGAACGTGAGTCCCTCAAGGCCGTGAGTTCTGTCTTCTTTTGTCATGTCATAGATCCCAGCTCTTGTGAGTGATTTCTAATAATTGATTAATTAATTTATTAATTTATTAATTGATTAATAAATGTTTGCTAAAATATTATTAAATTATGGACTAAATTAGTCCTAAAACATTTTTCATCATCTAATATAACCCTTTATTTTATGTATTAAAATGGTTGTGAGACCCAGTGAGAGCAACAGTGCATTTTAGTGAAGCATCCGCAAAAATATTCTTTAGGGGCGCAGGAATATAGGGCTGAGCCCCTTGGTCGGGATGGCTCAGTGGAAGGTAGTATGTGTCAGGGGTAATAAGCAACAGTGATATAGATACAGGAGGCATAAAACAAAAAGAGGTAAAAAGGTAACTGGAGGGTATATGGTACTGGGAAGAATAAAAAGATATAAGTATAGACTTTGTCAGTTTCTTTCCCTTCTGAATTCCTAACAGTGTATTTTATGTCCCTCTAAAGACTATAGAAGAAATAAGAAAAGCTAAGTCATGTACTTTAGAATGAATAGAAATAATAATTATTATAATAATAAATGTAGCTAATATTTATTGCACACTTACTCATTAAATGTTGAGCACCCTCCTGAGAATTTGATGCGTATAACCCAATTTAAGGAAGAGGGGCTCAAAATGATTAACAATTTTCCCAACACTCACACAGCTAGTAAATGTCAAAGACAAGAGGATTAGGATTTGAACAGTCAATGGTTTTAACCATTGGGTTAAAATAGCCATGACCCTTAACTAACTCTTGACAGAAATCCTAGGTCAAACATTCTTAGACCAAAAAAGAGGAAGTATTTTTCACATTTAGGGTTATTTTTGCCTCTTTTGTACTTTGATTCAGGGCCTCAATGACATGATTAGGATTTCTTCTGTTTTCCTCCTTTTCTAAGATCCATGCAAAAATTCCTTCTAGCAGTTTAGTTCTCCATGTCCCTGGGTTCAATTTAGGTAGAGAAGTAGAACTTTTCTTCATCAACAGTGTAAATATCATGGCAAATTTGTTTTTCACCAAAGAATCATTCTCTTCTTTCCATCGTGTAATGTAGTCATGGATAAGTTTTTCTAGGTCGACAGTTTCTAAGAAAGAACATGAGAGTGAACTCTAGCCAGTGGACTGTGGATGGAGATACATATGCTACTTCTAGGTCTAGGCCATTGAAATCTCTCATTCATAATGATCCTTTCTATTCTTTTTCCACTTGTGAATGGTGCCCTAAGAGCTACATTGAAAAACATGTTAGTGATACAATGCTTGCATTAGCCCATTTTTCTGAGTGTATGAAATATAATACCCTCCTCATTTCTTACCTGTTTGTTTGGGTAAGAAATAATTTCTATTTTTAAAAATAATTATTAGAATAGTTAGTGTTACTTAAAAAGCAAAATAGTTCTGGACTTTTTTGGTTTAAATTTGTTAATTTGTTCATGCCTGAAATTGGCTAAGTGGAAGTGCTGCTGTGATTAACTTGCGTCTCATGGTCATCCTTAGGTTAGAGAGGGTTCAAATCTACCTAAATTATTTGGACTGAGTGTGAGACGGAGGTGTCCTTTATTATAGCTATACTGTAGTATTTTTAGCGGAAAAAGAAGAATGGCAGATCATCACCAGTATAATTTTTGGTGAAAGTTTCATCAGATAAGTAATATTTTAGGTTAATATTTTTTGTGGCTTATTGACACATACTATCTCATTTTATCACATGTTTTTGTGAATTATGTAATCTGTCATCATGTTCCCATTTTACAGTTGAGGACAGAGCTGAGGAAATTTTGAGTATTTTTGTTTACTAAGTGTCTCTGAATTCGAATGCAGACGGATTTTTAATTCCTTTGCGGTTGTATGTGACTAGGATGAAAGAAATGATACTAACAGGAAATATGTGAAATCTCTTCTCACTGACCAGCATTTCTGTGGAGAAACAAGTGTTCCTTCCTGGATTCTCCATTTTCTTATAGAATCCAGGTAACTGGTAAAGTTGAAAAAACAAAAGATGAAGACAAAGATATAGATGAAGAAATGATGAGGAAGAGGAGATACAAAGAAAAGGAGGAAGAGGAAGACAGAGTGTAAAGTGGGAGAGGAGGGTAAATGCATAATGAACTAGGCCAGAGAGTGTAAGAAGGAAAAGGAGAAGAGAATGAATGATACAGTAGAGTTATGGGGAGGGTTTTTGGTGGCTTAGAATGAGGGAAGAAAAAAAAAGCAGATGCAGTTTAAGGGCAATATCGAGAAGTGGAAATACCGGGAAGGTGGATTTGGGGTACTTTTGTATCACTCTTTTGGGCACAGTATAAATACTCAAATTGTTTTAATTGCTTTTGGCTATCCAAACGCTGACATTTTAATGCAGCCATGTGAAGAAATCAGTTTATGTTTATGATTAAGTGAGCTAAACTTTATCAGAGCTAGCTATATTTGAAAGTTTGTGTACATATTTGAAGGCTAATCAGGTAGAGGTACTAGTATGGATTTGAATATGTGTATCCCTGGTCTCTATAATTAAATCTTGCATACATATCAGCAGATGTTCTACTTGAATTTCTTATAACAGTGGGTTCCTAAAGAGAACCATAGTATTTCCTAAGAAGATATACATTAAAGGCTTTGGAGAGCGTGCAATCTCAACAAAGAATATTCCAGATTTGTTGGCATAATATGCAACCTAAATTCACATTTTACTTTGAAAGATTCTTAATTCACATCCAATTGATTTTTTTAGCTGTTCTGATTTGTATTTTGTCCAATGAGTAGTTGTATCTGTAGATGAGTCTCTACCAGATACATTATTTTCTTGGCTGTTGAACAAACTTAGATCGATATTAGGAAACATCTATTAAAAGTATGTTCACTGATGTTCAGTTGTTATGTTGAATACTTATTTCATGCTTGCTTTCCTCAATTTTTATGTTCAGAAGAAGAACCAACAACTGTTAGAACTTTTTTCACAGATTCTGAAATATCAATTTTTTATACATGAAGAAAGTAAAGTACGATAAAGTCTTTTATGAGCATATTCCTAGTTACATTTAGTAAAACAGAAGTATTTAATTTTGAAAGTCTTGGTTTCCTTGGGAATTTATTTATTATAAGATAGGAGCTTTATTATAAGATAGAAACTTATGACTGACCTACTTAATTTTAGTCAATTTTATGGGTAAGTTAATGAGGGAAACTTAGATACAACAATAAACATATTTGTAAGAGAAGGAAATATTTTTCTAGGGTAATCATTCTAGAAACTCAAGACATTCCAGCAAATAATTCTAGTACACTGTGAGGAAGTCAGTCAGATTGCAGCAATTTAAATACTTCAAATATTTACGTGGTTAAGACTTAAAAATAATTTTTGTTTAAACATAGTTTTTTGGAGTTTTTTTTTTAATTTGGACAGTCAGAGATATACTTACTTAGATTATTTCAGTTGGACACTCCATGGGAAGAAATCTATCAATGGTTGAGTTCTCCAAGAAGTAGACTCTGGGATAGAAATTTGCATGCAGATATTTATTGGGATGTGCTCTTTGGATCAACAACTGGGAGAGAGTGAAGACAACAGGAATGGGTAAAGGAAGAAGTTGAGGTTCACTGTTGCCATTAGAAGGGCCTCAGCCAGTCCCATGAGAGATGGGATGACTCTGCAGAGATGTACAACAAAAAGTCAGTGAAGGCTGGGGCTTACACCCCTACATGGAGTAGTCATTAGATGTGGATTGTTTCCAGGAAGGGGACATGACCTCAGACGAGGTGGCTCTATTTAGCTGAGACCAAGATTGAAGAAGTACTCGGATAAGAAATGTTAACATTTCTTATGTTGATAAGTTGATAAGTTGATAAGTTCAGCAGCTGGAGGAATGAATCTTGAAGCAGGGGACATGGTTGGCATACCACAGCATCCACTACGTAACAACAACAACCACCAACAACAACAACAACAAAAACATAGAGGGGCGCCTGGGTGGCTCAGTCGTTTAAACATCTGACTCTTGATTTCATCTCAGGTAATAAGGGATTTCATCTCAGTTCATCTCAGGGATTCTCTCTCTCCCTCTCTCTCTGCCCCTCCCCTACTCAAGTTCTCTCTCTCTTTCTCTCCCTGCCTCTCAAAATAAATAAATAAACTGAAAAAAATCTAGAAATTTTTTACCATGTTGTCGAGCTAAGTCTCAGGATCTAGAACATAGTGCAGAACACAGCACCTCTATAGCAATTAGCATTAATGGGCTTTCTCACCATATAACTGGTGTTCTTTGCTCGTTATCTTTATATTCTGGTTCGTTGTGTTTCAGCTGTGTTCTGCCTCTGGATTTATTACTGCAGTACAGTTGTTATTGGCTGATTTATCTTTTAAGTCATGACTTCTGAAGCTTCAGAGATACCAAAGCATTCTTTCTGTGGGCTCTCTGCATCTATACAAGTCAAATGTCTGCTTCTTGTCTCACATTCAAATTTCCTAGGGGAGAGAATGTTACTGTTGTAGACCATGACTGTTCAACATAAAGTTTGTCTCTTGGGAAGATCTCTTGTGTTAGGTCCTATTATGTACTGGTCTATATAAATGACTGCCACTGAGTTTGTGACATAGCCAAATTAGTGAAATAACAGGACATACAACATGGTGATCTATTTATAAAGAACTTACCAGAAGGAGAGCTCTGGACAATGCAGGCAATAAGAGGCTGCTTAATAGGAGTCAATTTAAACTGAAGCTCATTGCCTGGCTTATTAGTTCATAGTGGTGATCCTTTTACAGTTTTACCCCCCCCCCCCCCCCGCCAAATGTTTGACCTAACAGAGGTTGTCAAATTTCACGGTGTACCTGATGTCCTAGGAAGATAGTTTCAAATGAAGATTCCTGGGGTAACAATAATAAAACAAAACAAAACAAAACAAAACAAAACAAAACAAAACAAAACTTCTGTGTCCATTAGGTTGCAGATAAAAAAAAAAAACATGTAGTTTCAGAAGACAGAGATAGAAAGGATGCAATCAGATGTTTACAAAATATTGGGAGGGTTTGCATACCAGATTCCAGGTTTGACTTCCGTTTTGACTTCCAAAATGACCACTGAACTGGGTCATAAAGGAAACGTCATTGCCTACCTTGATCAGGATGTAAGGGAATTAGGCAGTCTCTGCCATAGTACATGACAGCAGAATGGATGGCACACACCTTCCCTGTTCGCACTAAAACACTGTGAAAGAGGCAGAAGGATCTCCTACAGCTGCAACTAGGAAAATCCATAATCCTACATGTAGCACAAATAGGGAAAGTAGAAAAAACAGGGCCTTTACTTCATGTGTTGGCTCTTTACAAACTCTCATGGGTAGAAGATAGTTCCTACATGGAAGCCAGAGGAAAGGGAGACTTGGGAAAGTTGCTCTCACTTCTAGTGTGTAGTATGTAAGCTAATCTGAACCATCTACCGCATACCCCAGATGAATCGAATGCAGGTATCCATGACCATAATTTGAGAAAACAGATTGTCAGATGGCAACTCATTGGGTAGAAGTTAGCACATTCTAATAAAGAAGCAAAGCAAATAGTAAAAGAAATGACTTTTCTAAACATGTCTGGATTTTATGGTGTTACTAAATATGTCCTGATACCATATAATTTTTTTTATAATCTACAATTTTGGCTTTGGTTTTGTAAGTCATTGGCATTTATACAGGTACAGATACAGCATTGATTTTAGAGTTTGCCAATCTTTGACCTTAAATATTGAAATTTAAACTGTTGGGTAATATTGTCAACTACATTTCAACAATTGATTGATTACTTATTGAAATCGTGGCTAATGTGGTCCTGGGGCATATCCTCCAGAATTTCTCTTTAGTGCCATGTTTCCTGCCTTGTTTCTGAGCTGATAAAGCACAGAAGAAAGAGACAAGAAGAGATAATGATGAAACAACAGCACTGAGGGCAGCCAAGGCATCACTTAGCAATTGCCCATCATTCAGGGAAAGATTTGCTTCTCTCACTGTGCTCGTTTGCCATGGGGGAAATTCCATGAAATTAGTAAATTTTTTGCATAAATTCCTTTAATTTTAAAATAAAAAAGCTGTGTAGTTCTATTTTGCTGCAGCTAGAAAATAAGAGAAATGGCATCTTTGTTGGTCAGGCAAAGGAGAGAAGTAGTTCAGTTTGGTGGTGAAGTGTCAGACTATCACAAGGTAGTGAACTGGAGATAATCATTTAAAGGTTGTATATACCCTTGGGAATCACAGAAGAAAAGTCTGGGCTAGATATACAAGTTTAAGAAACTTTAGGATATTGGCCACAAAAAAAGCCATGAGAGTGAAGGAGATTAATCAGAGAAACTGTGTAGAAATTATGTGATAAGAAGAAAGCCAAGTTGGTACCGACCCTGATTCATGATTTGGACAAAGAAGCTGAAACTAATAAATGTATGACCAATGAAGTAGGAGGAGACCAGGTAAATATGGATGAGTGGTCGTAGTGAATTCAGTAGAAAGTTGGTGAGGTAGATAGAAATAGGAGAATGGAGGGATGGGAAGAGACAGATGGAAAAAAAGAGGGTCTTACATTTTTGGTCAAGAGTAAAGAAAAACGGATATTGGATATGATAGACACAGATGGCTACAAGATTGTGAAAGGATTCACCTTGATACTTGACTGGTTGACGGGCCTCCCAGACCTCATGGGATTCTATTGAGAAGTGGGAAGGTTATAGCCTGAAGTGAATTTAACTTTTTTGATGAATAGAAAGATACTTTTTCTCTGGATCCAGCCAGATGACTTTAGTATGATGATTGGCAACATGCCTCAAGACTGATGGTCCACTGTAATAGGTAACTCTTATGGATCAACTTTACTGGACCAAGAAGTACCCAGATATTTGGCCACACATGATTCTGGTTGTGTCTGTGAGGATGTTTGCGATGAGATCAATGTTTGAATTCGTAATCTGAGTAAACAAATTGCTCTCTAAAGGTGAGTGGGCTTCATCCATACAGTTGAAGGCCTGAATAAAACAGAAAGCCCAACCCTTTTGCAAAGTAAAAGGAAACACCTTCTGCCTGACTAACGTGGGCTGAGATATTGGTGTTTTTATGTCTTCAGACTTGAACTGAAACATTGACTCTTTCCAGGTCTTGAGCTGGCTAGAATTTGAACCAAATGCTAACATGTGCTCTTCTGGTTCTTAGGCCTTAAGACTCACCATCTGCTATCCTGAGTCTCCAGATTTTGAATGCAGATCTTGGGACTTGTCAGCCTGCATAATCATGTGAGTCAGTTCTTTATTTTCTACACACACACACACACACACACACACACACACAATATGGTTCTGTTTCTCCAGAGAATCTAATAAGACTAATAATATTAGTCTCTAACTAATATACCCAGAGACTTCCAGGATTTGATTACCATCCTTGAATTGATGAGGGACCTTAAAAAACAATGTATACAGGGTAGGTTTTTAAATCCGTGGAATGGAAGGTAGTTAACCTTATTGACAAGAAATTCCTTCTGTGCTAGGTTTTTTGAATGAATCCGAAGTGAAAGCTGTTGTTTCTGCTTCCAAAAAGGTGAATATCCAGATAAAAAGAAGTTAATTAAAGAAGGAAAATATTAAGACTCTTTGAGGGGTACTGTTTTAAGACATGTTTTACTGTCAGATACATTATATAATTCATAAACAACCTTGTAAGGTATCATTAGGCCTCTAACAAAAATGAAGATATAAAGACATGAAGTTTAGGTAACATGCCTGAAGTCACAGAGCTACCAAGTGGAGGATTGAGTAATAAAGTTGTTTGTCTTACTCCATAATCATTCTCCCAAAATCTTTCCATTATACCTGGCTACTTTATATATATATATATATATATATATATATATATATATATATATAAAACCATATAAATAATATCATTCCCTTGTTCTTTCATATATATATATACATATATATCCAGATATATATATGTATATATACATATATATACAGATATATACAGATATATATATGTATATATATATAAAACAGAAATCCCAAGCCCATATATATATATGAAAGAACCAGAGAATGATATTAAATATATGGTTATTAGAAAAATATTAATATCAGGGGCACCTGGTGGTTTAGTCAGTTGAGTATCCAACTCTTGATTTTGGCTCAGGTCATGATCCCAGGGTCATGGAATTGAGCCTCACAACAGGCTCTGTGCTGAGCATGGAGCCTGCTTAAGATTCTCTCTTTCCCTCTCTCTCCCTCTGTGTCCCTCTGTCTCTCTCGCTGCCCCCACCTCTGCCCCTCTCCCCTCTTGCACACACGCACTCTCTAAAAAAAGAAAAAGAAAAATATTAATATCAAATAGGGCAGTTTAGGTCAATATTTCACAAATGTGAATAATGTTTTAAAGCACAAGCAATTTGATCAGACCCCATTATCATTTTAAATTATTTTTAAATTTTTTTTTCAACGTTTTTTATTTATTTTTGGGACAGAGAGAGACAGAGCATGAATGGGGGAGGGGCAGAGAGAGAGGGAGACACAGAATCGGAAACAGGCTCCAGGCTCCGAGCCATCAGCCCAGAGCCTGACGCGGGGCTCGAACTCACAGACTGCGAGATCGTGACCTGGCTGAAGTCGGACGCTTAACCGACTGCGCCACCCAGGCACCCCTTAAATTATTTTTAATATAGTTACTTTAGTATATACAGATACAAATGGATATGTATCTTTGACTTATAACCCTAAGAACCAAACAAATTTATACATTAAATAAAGCAAACTCCAAACCCAGTAAACTCTAACTTCATATTATATTATGGTTGGTGACATTGTGTTGAAACTAAATTATTACTAACAGAGCGACTGTGGTAATAACTGTATACTCAGGCTATTTTATATTTGACATGCCAAGACTGTTATTTGGTGATGACACAATTTCTCACTACTATCTCTTTTTTGAACTACTATGAAATCTTGCGCAGAATGTTCTATAGTGATGTGACATTTATTTAGCACAGAAACATAGTTTACTAAAGCATCATGTATTAAGTCTCCCTCCGTTCTTTCTCATTTCTATGAGCCAATCCAGGTGGAAGGGTGTGGCATCAAAATTAGTGCAAACCAAAGTGGCAACTTGGACATTATAATTGTATTGCAGTATTAGAATATTAAGTGCTTATTGAACCAGAAAACCCAGAATACACATATAATAATTTTTATAATGTTCCAGCTTTATTTGCAAATAACTTGTGGCCTGATATATTTACTCTTTTTTGCACTTCAGTCTCCTTATCCATAGAATGAAGATAAAAATAATAGCTAACTCATAGACTTATGTGACTGTTAGAAGAGTTAATATGTGTTAGTCACTTAGAAAATGTCTTTCACACTCCATTCTCATTAAGTATTTGTTATTCTTAACTTTTATTCTAAAATTAATACAAACTACTTTAGAAATAAATGTTACAAGCTAACAAACCTCTGAGAGCATGCCATGGGCTCCAGAACTTATAGAAGTCCAGTTTGACAAACCCTTGTTCTGATTTTCTATACTATCTGTGTCTAAGAGTTGTGATTCACACATGACAGTATTATACAGAGTACTCATTTCCAGGTTAATTGCTACTATTTTGCAAAAATCACTTCCTTACTTAAACATCTGCATATTTGAATACGAAATTTTTGCTATTTGCCTTTCCACATGCTCAACTGTCAAATCTTCTGTCAAATTTTGAATACCTATATTTAGATATCCTGACTTTTTCATCACTGGCGATCTGGCACTAGATTATTTTACTTTTTATTCTTGGAAAATTGGGACTGAAATGAGTTTGGCCAAAAATGTGGATTTGTGTTGATATACAATTTACTTTTTTCTTATGTATGAATTCTGTATCTTTGAGAGTCATCACATCTTATCAATTACTTGAAAAGCTCCAACTATTTCACACTTCCTATTTATTTGGATTCAATCCAAATAAAACTAATGTCAAATTATTCCACCCACTTTTTTTTTTTTCAAATTCCATTTACTATGATCCTCAAAGGCAAGGAAATTAGATGCATGATTACATGGGAAAGCAGATGTTGTGCTGACCCCAGTCGAGACTAACCACAGTCATTTGAGCTTCTCTTGTGAGCATGGACCTATTGAAGCTGCATTTCCGCACACCAGTGACAATGTCCTTTTTCCTCAAAGGCAGAAATTGTTTGCTATATGAAACTCCTGGACAAATGAAACTCCGTTTTAAAATGGAGGAGAATTGAGGACAGGCAAGGGAATGAATTATCCTCCCTCCTCCCCCAGAGGTTCGTGAGAAATTAGTAATTCACTCTTTTAAAATTTTTTGTTTACTTTAAATTTTTCTCTTGTCAAGAAGGAGAGGATGAACATAAGACTTTATAAGAAATTCATATGCCACTTATGAAAACTTTTAATCCTCAGTTCCACCCTGATAAAAATCATTAAAATGCCACTAAGTTTTGTAAATTGTCAGGATTTTGTGTGTGTGTGTGTGTGTGTGTGTGTGTGTGTGTGTGTGTGTTTTGTTTTTTCCCTGCTGGAGAGTTAGTAATAAAACAGGGAAAATTAACTCAAACTGCTACTAATCATTTAATATCAGGGTGAAGGCACGATTTCTATTGCACATCTCACTTGTTCTTCAAGAAAAGAAAACACAAAGTTTAACACTCAGTTTACTTTGTAGAACTATTAGGTTACATGATGTCCCTATATTTATGTATTCTTTGCAGGCCTTTTCAGCAAGATCACTTTCAGCTTTGAGAATCAATTTTCCTAGCAATACCATGACTTGCTTACCTACTCAACTACGTAAAATGTTTACTCATATTTCTGGGCTGTGTGTTCTAACTAATTAGTTCTACTGAATTCTGAACAGTTTTTAAATGATGCATATCACTTAGAAGGGCAATACAAGACTGCAGTGTCCGGCGGGATAAACCAGCTTGGTGACAGCCTGATTATCACGTTATTACTTCCCACCTGAAACATCTTCCAGTAGTTTTATAGTTGAGCTCTCCAAAACAACCATAACATGAACTAGAACAACAATAATAATGTCATCAATAGCATGAAGAAGATTAAATTCAGTAAATATAATAATAGAAGTTTCCTGATATTTGGCTTGTACTGGATTGGTTTCAGTTCTCTGTAACACAGATGCTACTGATCACAATGTAATTGTCAGGAATAGAAAATCGGCCAGTTAGATCGTATGGGCTGATTAGCATAAGGGAAATCTACACTTGTGAACATGGACAAAACCTAGCTTTGCGGAACACAATGAATGTGATTGGCATAACTGTTTGACCCCTGGTTTAACGGGGAATTCTTGTGGTTCCATTCTTCCTTTAGAGTCATGGTGTGAAATGAAGGCAGAATGCTCCTATTCTAACCCTTTGGATTTCTCTTCTCCCCTCTATTAGTCAGCTTATAAAGCTTTTACTGCTAGCCCTAAGATCCTGGTTCTGTGATAAAGGAGCAAATGTTGCCATTGGAAACTTTAGTTTGGCTCATTTACTGTCTGGGAAACAACAACAAAAAGAAGTAAAAGAGAAACGTAGTTTGTAAATGTAGTTTGGGTTTTAAAGAATGACCAAAATGGTGAAAATCAATTTAACAAAGAGAATTTGTGAATCGAATAGACAGCACCTCTCTTTACACAATCAATATCATTTCCTCATCCGTATAAAAAGTATACTGAGACCAAAACTCACATTTTTTTACAGTGTAAATGCAACTTACTTGCAACCATCTTTTACTGGTGCAGTGAGTAAATTCACTTTCATACAAATCTACAGAGTGATGCGTCTTGGATATAGTTATAACTCTGCCTTGGCCTCAAACAATAAAAGTCAGAACATGTGCCTTTCTGAAAATTATTTGCTAAAATTAGTGGCCATAAAATAAATAATTGAGATATATTGAACACTTATTTTATGCCAGGAACTCTTCTAAGTGCTTATAAGTATTAAGCTCATTTGATTCTCCAAATAAGCCTATGAGGGAGAAACAATTATCATCCCCATTTTATAGATGAGAGCAATGAGATACAGTGAGGTAAAGGTACCCTGAATTCACAAGTAGTCAAGTTGGAATTCAGAACCAGGCAGTCTGGCTTCAAAGTTTAGTCTCCTAACCACTATGTAAGACATGCTGGTATAAATTACCTGACTTAGGAGATGATATGGTACTGTGGAACTGAATTTAAACTCTGAGTATTTATTCCACAGACAAGCTGCCTGTTCTGAGTAAATAAGATGCAGTTTTTATATCTATAAGCTAAGGGCATAACATCTACCTGCTACAACTAATCCTAGCCTATCTTGGTTCCTCATTTCTATTTCATTCCATTAGATGTTGTACACAGAAATTAGGAATTGATAGTATACATTCAATTACGTGATCTAATCACTCTTCATGTGATAGTATACATTAGGAAAATTGTCTGATAGGACCACACAATATTTATTTCTGGCTAAACATATTTTTAATTGCATTTCAGTTTTGCTTAAAATGTACATATAGTATAATTGAAACATATAGTATAGTTGGAGTATACTTCTTTGAGTTTTGAGAAAGAATACAAGTATGTAAACTTTACCACAATCAGGATACAGAACAGGTCCATCACTTCCCAAAATGACCTCGTGCTGAATTTTGGAGTCAGTTTCTCCCTCCAACCACTGATCTGTTTTCTATTTTTATACCATTGCCTTTTCCAAAGTCAATGGAGTCATACAATTTGCAACCTTCTCAGTATGGCCTCTTCAGTCTTGCATAATGCATTTGTGATTCATCCATGTTGTTTAGTATATCAGTATTTTTTTTTCCTTTTTCTGTGGAGAAGTTTTTCAGTTTATCCATTTACAAGTTGAAAGACATTGGGTTGTTTCTAGTTTTTGACGATTATAAGTAAAACTGTTAAGACATTTTTGTATACAGGTTTTTGGGGTTGACATAAGTTTACATTTCCTTTAGGTAAATACTTAAAAGTGTGGCTCCTGGGACACATTTTAAGTACATGGTTAGCTTCAAAAGAAACTTCCAAACTTTTTTTCCAAAGTGGCTGCACCAGTGGTGACTCCAGCCAGCAGTGAAGGAGGTTTCTAGTTGCTCTACATCTTTTCTAGTCTTTGAGATAGTCTAATATTTTTTGTTAGCCATTGCAATTGATATAGCAATATCTCACTGTAATTTAAAAAATAGCTTATTTGAGGTGTAATTGCTACAAAATAAACTAAGCTGTTACCATATCCTGTGCTCTTCTTTGTTATGCAGTTATATATTTCCATTTGGTATCATTTTACTTCTGTAAGAACTTTATTTTACATTTCCTGTCATGTTGGGACTCCTGGTGAACAATCCTTTCAGCTTCTATATGCCTTCATTTTAGAAAGAAATTTTCCCTGGATATAGAATCGTAGATTGCCTTTTCTTTACTTAAAAAAAATACTTCAAATATGCTAACATCTGTCTTTTACTTAAACTGTTTCTAACAAAAAATCTGCTAACATCTTTATCTTTGTCCTGTTTATAGTGTATTTCCCCTATCCCCCTGGCCTTAAAGATGTTCTCTTTATCACTGATCTTGAGCAATTTGATGATAATGTTCCACAGTGGAATTTTCTTTGTTTTTTTGGGTGTGTGTGTCTGTGTGTGTACTTGGGCTTTTGGGTTTATAGTTTTCATCAAATTTGAAACATTTGGGGTCATTATTTCTATATATTTTTTCTATTCTTCTGTAATATTCTTTAGGAGTTCTAATTATACATTTCAAATCTCTCGAAGTTGTCAAACAGCTTATTGACTATTCCATTTTTAAAAAGATATCTCTTCTCTCTGTTTAATTTTGAATATTGCTATCTTCAAGTTCATTGTGCATTAATTCCAATTTACTAATCTTCTTCCATAATGTCTAATCTGCCATTAATTCCACCTAATGTAATTTGCATCTTACACGTTATAGTTTTCAATTCTAGAAGTTCTGTTTGGCTCTCTCACCCTCTCTTTTTCATGCTTATTTAAAAATATACATTGCATATCTGAACTTAACTTTCAAACATATGGAATACATATTTTCAATGTCAGTGTCTGCTAATTCTAACACCTGTGTCGGTTTTGAGTTGGTTTTGATGGGTTGATCTTTTTCCTCATTTAGGTCATATTTTCCCACCTCTTTGCATGCCTGGTAACATTTTATTGATTGTTTGATATTATGAATTTTAGCTTGGCACATCCTTGATATTTTTATATTATTGTAAAGTTCTTTAACTTTTCCCTGGGATGCAGTTAAGTTACTTGGAAACAATCTGATCCTTTTAGGTTTTGCTTTTAAGATTTATTAGGTAGTACCATAGCAGTGCTCATTTTTTAGGATCAATTGTTACCACTCATGTCACACCCTTTTGGGTGCTCCAACCAATGTCCTGTGAGTTATGAGATTTTCCAATCTAGTTGGTCAAAACAGGCATTTTTCGTAGTCCTGTGTGACTGGAAAGCACTGTTCCTCTCATCTTTTCAGATGGTTCTTTTCCCAACATTAGATAGTTTTCTCACATGTATATGTGATCAGTACTCAGGTGAAATTGGAAGAGTCTTCTCTGGATCTCCAGAGTTCTCTCTCTGTGCAACTCTTTCCTCTCTGTACTCTAGCGACTTTGGTTTCCCGGTATTCCTCAACTCATGTTTTGCTAACTGAAACTGTGTCCCTTTTTTCCATATGCCACAACTTGGAAGCTCTCTCAAATGTAAGGCTCACCTTGCTTTTTTTTTTTTTAACTATCTCTCAGCTATTACTGTTCTTTATTTCTTTATGTCCTGTGTCTTAAAAACCACTGTTTAATGTATTTCCTTTCCTTTTCTTTTCTTTTTCCTTTCCTTTTCTTTTTTTCTTTTTCTTTTTTTTTTTTTTTGGTGTTTCAGGTGGGAAAAAATCAAGTCTCTATTAATCCATCTTGACTAAAAGTAGAAGTCAACTCTGCTCCTTCTAAATCTCCTCAAAATTATACTAACTTAATAAAAATGTAACTCACAATGATGAAGAAACTGTAGTAGGGATAATAGTGGAGTATGGAGTATGGAAAATAGATGAGCAAATGGTACCCGATTTAGTTGAGCAGAGGAAGCTGGAAGGTAGGTCCTTGCATTACAAGCAGCCATTCACAACCAAAACAATTAGTAGTCGCAGAATTCCAGAACTCCAAGGAGCTTTTTTTGTTGTTCTTGTTGTTGTTCAGAAAGAATGTTGTATCACAAGACTTTGTTTTGTTTTTAAATGTAGTAGTGTCATCACACCCAAGAGAAACAAAACTCTTACCAGAATCCCTTCTGAGGCATTATTCATGGGGTTTTGCTAGTTCTAAGACAGAAAGGAGATGAATTTTCAAAGTTTCGTTTTGCTAAGAAAGTGCTATCAGATGGGGTGTCTGGGTGGCTCAGTCTGTTGAGCATCTGACTTTGGCTCAGGTCATGATCTCAGGATTCATGAGTTTGAGGCCCTCGTCGGGCTCTGTGCTGACAGCTCAGAGACTGGAGCTTGTTGTGGATTCTGTGTCTCCCTTTCTCTCTGCCCCTCCCCTGCTCACACTCTGTCTTTCTCTCTCTCAAAAATAAATAAACATTTAAAAAATTTAAAGAATAGAAAATTCTATCAGATATCTTCAGATTTGTAGAGACAAGGCCTGCGTCTTCAGGGAAAGAGATCATGGAGTCCCAGAGGTAAAGGGCTGGCAGGAGATCCTGGGAGCAGTAAGGCCCATAGCTCTAGTGGCTATATTTGTCTTGGGTCTGATGTTGGCTGAGCTTATTCTTTTATTAGGTGTTCTTTAGTTTCAGGGTCAAACATAGATAATATTCTATAAAAAGAAAGGCTAGACATTCACATACATTGCATGCCCTCAAATCAATTAAATAACTCCTCCCCCATCCTTGTAGAAGATTGGATTTATGTTTGAAGGAGTAATCATCCTTTAACATAAAACAATGTGACCTAGTTCTTTTCTCCTACTAAGTTTCCACAATACTGGCAATTAAACATAAGACCTCAAGAAAGAGACTGAAATGCTCCTCTGTGGGAAACTTGCTAGTCTAAGAGTAAAAAGTCTATAAAGACAGATATTTGAAAGCCCCTCAGTGAAGCAATTCAATCTTCATACTCTTACCCTGCAGTGAGTTTGACCAGTATACAAATCCCTACCAGGCATACTCCTTGATGATTCATTTTTACTTCTAAAATGATAGCCCATCATTAGTCATCCTATTCAGAACTTAAGAAAGACTCCCCATCATGAAAAACAGAATAAAACAAAGTAACAAAACACACAAAGCAAAAATAACTTTTCAGGAAACACAGGGAAAGGAAAGATTCAGAGAAATAAGGATGTATATCCTCACAGAGATAAAGTACAATAGTCATTCACAAAATAGAAATAAGACACTATAAAACACAAAAATTTAGAAAACAAAAAAACAAGCTCTTAGAAGTAAAAATTTAGAAGTTCTACTGGTAAATTTTTCAATGATATTATAGGAGAGGAAGTTGAGAGCGCTAAAGAAAATTAGGACAAAAGAACAAAGATATGAAAAATCTGAGAGAACAAAAAATTAAAAATAGATCTACCCTATGACCCAGCAATAGCACTGCTAGGAATTTACCCAAGGGATACAGGAGTGCTGATGCATAGGGGCACTTGTACCCCAATGTTTATAACAACACTTTCAGCAATAGCCAAATTATGGAAAGAGCCTAAATGTCCATCAACTGACGAATGGATAAGGAAGTTGTGGTTTATATATACAATGGAATACTACTTGGCAATGAGAAAGAATGAAATATGGCCTTTTGTAGCAACGTGGATGGAACTGGAGAGTGTTATGCTAAGTGAAATAAGTCATACAGAAAAAGACAGATACCATATGTTTTCACTCTTAGGTGGATCCTGAGAAACTTAACAGAAGACCATGGGGGGAGGGGAAAAGGAAAAAAAAAGTTACAGAGGGAGGGAGGCAAACCAGAAGAGACTCTTAAGAACTGAGAATAAACTGAGGGTTGATGGGGGGTGGGAGGGAGAGGAAAGTGGTTGATGGGCGTTGAGGAGAGCACCTGCTGGGATGAGCACTGGATGTTGTATGGAACCCAGTTTGACAATACATTTCATATTAAAAAAAAAAATCTGAGAGAAATGAGAATACATTAGAGATCAATACAGGAAGGCTTATAAGCCATTAATAGGAGTTTAAGAATGACAATAGAGAACATGCCAAAGAAAATTAGCAAGAAAATTTTACAAAATAAAAAAAGATGGGATTATTTAGATCGATTGTATCAGAAGGGAGCCCAGCACAATTAATTGAAAAAATCCATACCAAAGCATATACTCTTGAAATTTCATAATATCAGGGCAAAAAATATGAATCTTTTAAAGAAGGTAATATGTATACATATGCATACATACATACATACGTACACATTGCCTATCCTTATTATTCATGAATTCTGTTCTTGTCAATTTACCTAGTCAATAAAACTTATAACCTCCAAATCAATACTCCTGTGCCTTTTCACCATTTGTGTAAATGCAGAGAATGGTGAAAAATCCGAGTTACCCAGTTCATGTGTTCTCAACTAGATTGAACAAGGCAACACTGCCTTCTTGTTTCATCTCTACCAGTGTAAACAAGTGTCCTTTTCATGGTCAATTTAATGCCATGTTTTTCTTAGTTTTATGCTTTTATTGGTGACTTTGCTGTTTAAAATGGCCCCCAAGCTTAGTGCTGAAGTTCTGTCCAATATTTCTAAGAGCAAGGAGTCTATGATTTGCTTTACAGAAAAAATACATGTGTTAGATAAGCTTCATTCAGTAAGATATGGTACTGTTGTCTGTGAGTTCGATGTTCATAAATCAACAGTACATATTAAATCAGATATCTTTAAACAGAAGTACACATAAAACAAGGTTATATATTTATAAGTTGATGAAAATGTCAGAAAAATAAGTTTTTAAGATACTTAATTTTAGGGTGCTTTCTTATGTAAATAGTCAGAACTACCAAGTGATACCCTAAGGGATCTCCTATATTCCCAACGTACTCTTCTTTACCTCTGTGACGGAATGATGGTCCAATTTCCCCATGGTAGCTAGGATCAATCACTTTCACCAGCACAGTGACTCTGTTCTTACCCTTTGGATTCAAAAGCATAAGGAGCCCAACATAGCTTGTTTAATGGAGTCTTCTAGTTCAGTGGAATCACGGGAATCACTGTTTTATCCCCTGGTGGAAATATTCTTCCCTTTGAAACTGAGACCTCTAGGCCAGCAGAGCGTAATGTCATGTGAACAGGAAGCAAAAGTTTTGGTGGTGGGTTTCTAGAAGTAATAGTGAGTGGTGCCCCTCCCATTTTCATCCCTTGATTTCTGGACCTATGGATCCTAACTGTGGGAGAAACAGTACCATATAGTAGATGCACTGATTCAGATATTCAGACTTCTGGAAATCCTGGCCCCAGACATGCAAGGTTTTGCTACCTAGCTGGCATTGTAACTGAGTTGTTAAAACATAATGACAGTGTCTATCAAACCAGATGCTTTAGGATGATGGAGAATATGATAAAACTCGTAAATTCCATGAGTTTGGCCCATTGCTACATATGTTTGCTTTGATGTGAGTTCCTTCTCTAGGTCCAGTGGTGGTAATTTTGGCGGAAGCATTGCATATAGGGAAGGGAAATCCATATCCAAAGTAAGTGTCTGTTTCAGTAAGAACAAAATGCTATCTTTTCCATGATGGAAGTCCAGTATAATCAACCTGCCCCAAGGTCACTGACTGAGAGTGGTGTCACATTAGGGAATTCATGTTGGTCTCTGCTGCTTGTAGATTGGGCTCTCACTGGTGGCTCTACCTAGGTTGACCCTGATGAGTGGAAGTCCATGTTGCCAAATCCATACATAACCTCCATCCTTGCCACCATGGCCACGTTATTCATGAGCCCATCAGGCAATGACATAGATAGCCAGAGGAAAGGATGACTGGTATCCAAAGAATGGATCATCAGTACTCTTGCTTCTTAAGTCCTCCTTTTGATGAGCATTCACATGGGACACAAATATCTTCATGTTTTTTGCCCACTCAGAAAGGTCTATCCACATACCTCTTCCCCAAATTTCTTTGTCACCAGTTTTCCAATGATATTTCTCCCACATCCCTGACCATTCAGCCAAATCATTGGTCATAGCCAGTGAATCAGTATATCATCACATATCTTGTCTTTTTTCTTTCCAAGAAAAGTGAACAACGAGGTGCACCGCCCTAGTTCTGCCCAGTGGAAGATGTCCCAGAGAGGGTCTAGAGCCGTCCACTTTTGGGTGGTGCCTACATGTTATGCAGAACCATCTGTAAACCAGGTCAGGGTCTTTTCTTTCTCTGTCAGTTGATTATAGGGAACTCCCCATGAGGCCATAGATGTAGGGTGGGAGAGGGAAGGTAGTATGGCAGGAGTAGAAAATATGGACATTTGGGTCACTTCTTCAGGTAACTTACTTGTACCTTGAACTTGCTCAAGCTCAATCACGTTTATATCATTTTCCATTTTGTGATGGAGTATTGCTGTGCTTGAGACCCAGGAAAACTAGTGGTATGAGTTCTAGTTCAAGTTGAAGCCCTGAGAATGAGAAGCACTGATAGCATAGGTCCCTGATAGCATAATGCAAGGGAAGGGTAAGATTGCTCTGTCAGTTCATGTAGTCAGGCAGGAAGAGGAATTCCACCTTCTTCTACTTCTTTGTTCTTTGTGAAAGCCATCAGTGGATTGGATGACACCTACTCATATTGGAGAGGGCAAGCTTCTGTACCCAGACGACAGATTCAAATGCTAATCTCATCTGGAAACACCCTCACAACAAACCCAGAAATAATATTTAATCTGGGCACCCAGAGTCCAGTCAAGTTGACACATACAATTAACTATTACACCTACCAATTTTTTTTTCCTTTTTAAGTCATCTTTCATCAATATGCACCCTTTGGGGCATCTGGGTGCCTCAGTCGGTTAAGCGTCTGACTCTTGCTCTAGGCTCAGGTCATGATCTCATAGTTCTGAGTTCAAGCCCTGCATCAGCTCTGCTGTCAGTGCAGAGTCTGCTTGGAATGGTCTCTCCTTCTTTCTCTACCTCCACCCAACTCGTGCTCTCTCTCTGAAAATAATAAATAAATAAACTTAAAAAAATATGCAGCCTTCACCCTGGTCAAAAGAGATTCTCGGTTTTCCTGCTCCTTCCCTCCTAAGCGGTACAAAGTTATTGGAAATAATCTTCTTTTCTTGTTTATTTCCTTGGGCTGCCTTGCGTGCCTTTCCAGTCTTCAGTCAAGTTAACGCTTCACAACACCTTTCTTAGAACCACAGGACAATTTCCACAGTTAAGCCCTTCACCAAACTTCCAGTGTTTCACTTATACTATTTTTGTTATCTCAAGTTGAGAGTAAAAGGCTTGAAAACAGAATACTATATTTTGCTTTTTATTGCCTTTGCTGAATCCAGTATAGGGCTGGACATACAAATCCAAAGACTGATTAACTTGCAAGCTGAAGATCCTAATAGCTTTGGGGAGGGAAAAAGACAATGACCAGGGATTGTGGTGTTTAAGTCTCCCCTATACCATATTCAGAGAGAGAATCATAGGCAGATTGGGTATCATAAATTCTACAAATATTCTGGAATAGGAGAATACTGAGGGATATTCAGACATGAGCAGTGAGGTATATACATTAGGAGGCCAATCTTACTTTATTCTTATGAAACGTTTTACAACAGACTTTAGCTGTCTTATGCCCTTTGAAATGAGCAATCATAACATACTTTTGAAATTAGTTGTTGTTAAGGCCATCTAGTTATTTCCTTACAACCACAAACAATTTATTTCCTAGATTAAGTATTGTATTTTATTAGGTGGAGTTTACCAAATAGAATACTATTTTACTCTTCTCCATAAATCACAGATGAAACAAAACTGTGTGTTTGAACTGATTTATTTCTTGATCTGTTCAAAGTAATTTTCTTCCTAAACCTTTTCTTTAAATCCTTGCATAAATTGTTCAGGAGGTAGATTTACTGAAATCAGAAAGCATTTGGCCAAGGCAAACTGCCCTCTGGCAAATAAGAACATTGGTGCCAAGGGACACTTTAAGAGGCCTTTCTTCTTGCATTTGTGCTGCTGTGTGAAGTTATCCTATTTAAAGGCTTGTGTTTTTCCCTCACTTTCTCTTTTCTGTACCATGTTGTAAAAATCCCCATCTCCTTTTAATTTCCCTTTCATTTCACATGATTGCATGGTGTGATCTCTATGGATTTTTACTGAGAAGTTAATTTATGAGACTTTATTTTTTCAATTCTGTTTTGCTTTCTAAACTGTATAAAAAGGAATCCAGCTAACGAGTATAGAAGAACCAAGTGTTTCAGTTACTTAAATTTAGAGTGTTGTATGTTCTGTTGTGGCCAGAGAAGTCTCAGATTTTGCCTGATTTCTTAGACTATTTATTAGTAATGCCCTTTTTTTTTTTATCTCTAAAGTGTCTGGGTTTAAGTGATAAATTATTATGGCCAATTTCCTGATAGACCAAATATGTGCCTCATGTGTATTCTTGTGCAACTACTTGGCCAACTATCTATCTCAGAGTGGCATAAATTCAAATGACAGAGAATAGGAGGGAAAAAAAAATCCAGCCCCCTTTCTTATATTTAAAACGCATGACATCAGTGTGGACACTTTGGCTTTTTGGTTTATTTCTTGTGTACATTCGTCCAAGTTGCAGTTCATAAACAGGACTATTTAAAAGGAGGATAATGCACAAAAAGCAATGCTTACCACTGAATTCTAGCTAAAAGAATGAGATATGGAAGCAGTTTGTATTAAGATTCTCATGTTTATTTGTGAATGCACTTCGATTAAGTGACTGGAAGACATGGCTGAGAAGATAGTTTCAGTCCCATCAAATGTGCAGTATAATACAGACAATACTAACTGGACTAGGAAATAAGAGCTACATCTACCATTAAAAACAACAACAACAACAGCAAAAAAAAAAAAAAACAACAGCAGAAGACCGAGATGTAATCTACTAAAGGGACTTAATTAGACATGAAATGCCACTACCACAACTGTTAAGCATAGTTGTAAGTCTAAGAGAAGGCACATAAAATGAAATGGCAGTGATAGCAACAGTGCCCTCAGTATTAGCATGCCTATACTTTTGACTTGAAATCTACGTGCTCAGGATGCTATTCCAAAAAGTACTGAGCCCCTCAAACTTTATAACAGAGCATAATGTGGAAAAAGTAGTCTGAACCCTTAGGAAGCTAGACTAAGAAATTGCCTTTCTAAATTTAAGTCAGATAACAGGTGGAGTTATATATTCCCAATTTTTTCCAGCTTCTTGAAAGTTCTCTACTATCATTCCAAAACTGCATTTGTTAACATTGCTCAGCCAAGACACTTTTTGATAATAAAAATTCACCTTTATCTTTATAGTGAATTTTATATTGTCATTATATTTTAACTGTGGAAAATTCCCTGACCTAGATTTATAGAACTTTCCACCCAAGATGCTTAGTGATTACTTCCTCAAATAAATATGTGATAATATGCTTTGGGAATGTAAAATGATCCCTGGTAAGGCAAATAACCTAAGTAGTTAATCATTATGCATATAATCCACTATTTTCAATTATCCATGCCACTGGTTTGCTACTTTAGCATGACTAATAAAAAGTTATTATTATTGTTGTTTCTTATTTTTTCTCTATTGAATTACAACTATGAACAATTCACAAAGAAAATGAAGGATTCATACCATCTCTAATTACTACTGTCATTGATTTATTTGAAGCTGATGATACAGAATTACCACCCTTTGGTTAATGTTTTAGCTTTGAAATTAAATATGCCTAGTATTTTTTGCAGGGCTTGAAATACACCTCTTAGACATCATTTATATATATATTTTTTTATTTCATTAAAGGAACCTTTTGTGGATAGATGCTTTAGATGCATATTTACTATGTGTGGCACATGCCGCTCATTGGCTATTAAGCAGCCATCCCAACTTCTCATTTTCTGCTCATAGAAAGTGAATTTAAATAGGTGTTGAGTAAAAATCCTTTAGTCTTATGGAGGACAAGGTTCTTAGCCAGCTCCATCATTATACCCAGGAAATAATCTATTCTGGGAATGCCATTCCTTGTAGCCAGACTTTAGGCATGTGACATTTCTGATCAATGAGACAGGAGAAATATGTTTCCTGTGGCTCCTTATCCAAATGAACAGGATGAATATTTATGAGAAGAAAATATTGTGCCTCGCACCCCTTGTTTCCTTTTTTTTGGGGGGGTGGGAGGTACAGTAGCCATATTGCAATCATAAGGCAAAAGTCATTAGGTCAAAAAATCTAACACACCAGAAATCCACAACAGAGAAGGAGGAACAAAGTATTGGCCATTACGGACATCCAGAGCTACTGAGCCAAAACTGTATTGTTTGTTTCTTATACAATAAGTATCTTTATTTTGAACTAGCTTTATAGTCTTTTGTTCTTGTTAGTATTTGCTGCTGAAAACCTTCTTTATAGATATACTAAACAAGTTGTTTTTCTTCATTAATTCCAGAAGTTCCTATTTAAAAATGGCGTTCTGTCTTTCATTGTTATCCTCTGTTTTTTGATCATAGGATATATAACCATCATTTTTTTAGTTCAGATTTTCTCCAAGCTCTGGAACCAGTCTCCTCTCCAACTTATGAAAGTATGAGATTCTATAGGCTTCTTGCTCATTTATTCAAGTGAATGTTGCATGTATAATCCAAAGTCAGCACTGGTTTTTGATTATAGTAACCAGGTTTTGGGGTTTTCCTTCTGAGAATGAACTTCGCTGGCACAGAATAGTGTCAAGTGCATGGGCTAGTTTCAAGTCATCGGTCTGTCATTTATTAGATTTGTGAATTGAGCACATTAGGGAATTCTATGGGGCCTACTTTCCTTATCAGTTAATTGGAGAAAATGATATTGTTAGAGATGAATATGAAGGTGAAACAAAACACACTTAGCTCAGTGACTGGTACTCTGACTCGAAAAATCTGGTAGGAGGCATGAATGTTAGTCTTTCAGAGCTGACCATGTGGAGGTTCAGGAGCGTTGAGTAAATCATCCAAGATGCCACACATATTAGGAATCCAGAAAGGAAAGATTTAAGCCATGTGTCTTTATAAACTGGATTTTTATTGTTTCCATTTTATCATGCTGCCCCATTTCTATGTGTATTATTAGTAACACCACTTCTATCTCTTATTTTCCTGAAAACATCTTTCCTCTCCTGGCAGCTTTTCAGTCCCAACCTCACTCTTCCTTATGGCGGGGGGAGGAAGATCACTTGACATCAATCCTCTCAGCCACTTGGTAAAAAAAAAGAAAAATATCGAAGAGCATTGAAATGTTGAGATTGTTACACCAGGATACTCCATAGTCATTTGCATGGCCAGCTTGTTAAAACAAAGGCATAGTTTATTGGGGATTTAGAACAAAGTGTTTTTGGTTTTGTTTTGTTTTCTTTCTTTCTTCCTTTTTTTTTCTTTCTTTCTTTCTTTTTTTTTTTTTTTTTTTGGTATTCTGGACCACTGAAGTCCTATGGTTTGGAATTAATCACCTTTTGTCCTGGTTTCTTTTAATTTCTCTTTAAGAAATGATGTAATATAAAGTAGCTTAAGGAATGAGGGGTGATGGCCAAATTGATGGCAGTTCCCTCTGAAAGGTGCTGAAGGATTAAAAGCACAGAGACCTTTTCCCCTTTTGCTCCTGGATTCTATTCTTTTACATCTGGTGCCTTGTGAAGCTAGTAGGCGGCACTGGATGAATCATTGTTGCACTATCATTAACATAATGCCCATGTGTAGATTTATCAGCAGACGTTCAGTTTGATAAACTGTTGGCATGTAAATATTTCCTTGAAGAAATTCCAGTCCAGCTGCTTTTGTTTACAAATCTATCAATGGTTAAAACCATTGAATGTATTTTGCCCGTTTCTGAATTATAATTACCCGTCTAATTGTGAATTAATTATAAAAGAGGAAGACAAAACTGCACAATAAATACTTCCCCATTTCTGGACTCATGCCAAGTTTCCCCATATTCATGAAATGTAAGATCTTACTCTCACATGCCATAACCTTACCTTTTTTGCATTTATATGTACAGGTAGTCAGACACAATGCATTTGAAAAATTATTTGATTCTTAGGAAGACTGCTTATTCCCTTGTTTTACTTTCTTCTCAATACTGCTTAATTGTTCCAAGGCTTTAATTAAGATTAGATTTTGATATGCCAGTCACACTAACATCTCAACTGACCTGAATATTGAATATCTGTTGCTTTTCAATGTTTTCATCACATGCAATCAAAATGATTCTACACTTGTCTTGTTTTTTTTTTTTTTGCTTTTCCTCCATGAATCAGAGCAACCAAATATATAAATTCACAAGTTAATATAAATGGTGAAAAAATAAAAATAACAAAAACACCAGACCATGGGGCTCTTATTGTTCATTTCTGAGTTCGCTTGCAATACAATTACGGTGATGGGAAGAGATCATCTATACTGCTCAGACCCCCTAAAAGACATTTCATCATTCATTATGCCCATAACACAACAGACATATAGTGCAGGAGTCACACTGTATAGCCTGTGAAGGCTGGAGAAAGAGAGAGAGAGAGAACGAGAGAGAGAGAGAGAGAGAGAGAGAGAGAGAGAGACTGTGTGTGTGTGCGCACGTGTGTGCAAGTTTGAGAGAATCAGTTCTATACAGTAGTGCTCCCACCTGCACCCCTGAGCACTAAGAAAGGGAATGTAGACAATTGCAGAAGGCAGCTACACTGTGAGATCAAAGGTGGAGCGCTCTTAGCTCCAGACACAGATCTTTGATTGCTTCTTGTTTTGCAAAGCTGCTAGCCCATAGGACCTTTACCAGGCATTTAAATGGTCTACAGAAACTCATCTATAAAGACCTTTATTCATCTTTGAATCCCATGACACAAAGTGCCTAGCCCAGAGTACCGGCTCAGCAAATGTTTATGGAATTATAGAACTCTGGACTTAAGCTGAAGATTCCAGTAGATTTTTCTCTGACAGTAGCAGGGAAAACTGCAGGTGTGATAGTCTCTAGGCACCAGGCAAAGCTCTGGAGCACATTTCTCCCTCCGCTCAGGCTACTTATCTTCTAAGAGCTGATGCAGGCTGCTTCTCAGGCGTATTCACATGATGCAACAGCCACCAAAACAAAAATGATATAAACTAACATAGCACAGATTGGCACTTTGCTAAAAGCTTTTGAAGCATTGCCTCATTCATTCCTCAAACACCCCTCTGAAGTAGAAGATACCATTGTCCAAAGGTTGAAGAGAAGAAAACTATGGTACCATTATTCTGACAAGATAACTGAGGCATCCACATGGTGACATGAGAATTCAGTCAAGCCTGGTTCTCATTAACTTTCAAATCTATGTTGTTAAATGCTGTCTGTCCCAAAGATTCTCTGATTTGCCTCTGAGTTAATCATCTGAGTTTTTTGTTTGTTTGTTTTTGTTTTTGTTTTTGTTTTTGTTTTTGTTTTTTTTTTTTTGCTAAAGGTGCATACACTTTGATTCTTACCGTAGAAGGAGACAGGGCAGGTGCCTAGGAAGCAGTATTTAATAAATACACATATTAGTACAGTTGAAGTGACCTTAGGGCTTCAACTTAGGCATAATTAACTTTAAGGTGATTTTAAGGAGTTGTTCCATAAGACGGTGTTAGAAAGTAGCACTTTCTCCAAACAGAGTTCTCTTTTACCCTCTAAGCTTTTGAGATATGGAGCCCAGATTTCAGAGAGAAGAAAATCTCTCTACATCATCATGTTACCTGAGAAACCACACTAATTAGCTCTGTCTTGCAGATGGGAGACCAATCAGGCAATTCCTATATGAAACTCTCAAATTTTATTATTGAGATAATAAATTCAACTTCTCCTCCCCTGTATTGGATATTCTTTTTGTAATCAGTTCTTTCTTTATTTTTGTCATTACACAAGTAATCTAGGATGATGTTTTTCATGTTTTTCTTTTTATGTTTGTTTATTTTGAGAGAGAGAGAGAGAGAGAGAGAGAGAGGGAGGGAGGGAGCACAAGTAGGGGAGGGACAGAGAGAGAAGGGAGAGAGAGAATCTCAAGCAAGCTCTGCACTGTCGGCACAGAGCCCAACACGGGGCTTGATATCATGAGCCATGAAATCATGACCTGAGCCAAAATCACGAGTTGGACACTTAACTAACTGAGCCATCCAGGCACCCCAGAATTAAATGTTTTTGAAGAAAAGATAAAGTACAGAATACTGTAAAGTAAAAGTCTGTGCCCCCCACTATCCCTAACTTCAGCATCAGATTATCACATCTTTGTCTAGACTTTTGTGCTCTCTACATATATTCACATATTAACAAATACACTCAGTTTTATTTATAACAAATTTTTTTCCATAGTTGCATTTTTTAAGTGCTGCAAGTTAATTAGTTTATCACGGACGTCAAGTTCAAACTATGCATCTTCACTTCATTCTGTTAGTAGCTACCTAATTTTCTACATAATTAATGTATTTTTAAGTCTATCTGTATCAAGAAAAAATTGAGATTGTCTCCATTTTTCTCAGTTAATAAGTAACCCTAGTGTATTTAAGCGATGAATCATGAGACTCTGCTCCCAAAGCCAAGCACACACTGTATACACAGTATGTTAGCTAACTTGACAATGAATTATATTTAAAAAAAAATAAATAACCCTAAAATGAACATGTGAGAGAATCTCATGAATTTGTATATGGGTTGCTATCATGTTGAGTCAGAAAAGATTCAACAGATTCATGAGGGTTTTCCTTTGTGTGATTGCAATGGTATGATGGTGTATGTTTCTTTGGTTTGATTGTAGTTGTGTCAGAGTCTGGTGGCCCATCATCCTATCCCTTCCTTTGTTCTTGGGCACACAGCCAGATTGCATTTCAAAGACATCTTTGTGGCTAGGTAGGTGTGGCGTTACTACTATCTGTAGCCATAGATATCGGCCAAGTGAGGAACCACTTTCAGGTCCAGCCCAGTCTTTGGAGACTTGCCCATTGGCAGTCCTCCTGGTAATTCTCTTCTCCCTTTTCAGTAGTTGAAGATGGCAGAGGTATAAGAAGGGAAGAGTCTGAATGTCTGGAACACTGTGTAAAAGAGGCAGCTGCAAATATTGGAACCCAATTTTGGACTTTAATTGAGTGAGAAATAAATATTTGCTATCCTTGATCTATATTATAATTTGAGGTTTGCTTATTACTGCAATTTGCAGTACTCCCCCCTCCACTCTTTAAGATAATTTTCACTAGTAAAATCTATATTTCTTAGGTAATATTAAAGAGACTTATAGAAAATTTACCCAGCTTATTTAAAGTCTTGCTGACCTAGTCAGTTTTTCCTTCTCTTTGTTGTAGTTCCATTTAAACTGTCTTCCTATAGACTTTATTTTCACTCAACAAAGTGTCTTCTTTTTCTATCTTATACAGAATGAAGTCTCTTTTTATGTTCAAATTCCATGACTAATATTACTTTAGAGAGAACTGATTACATTTGTAAATAACTGTGGAACTATTGTTTACTGAACAGTTTAGAAACAATAATATCTGCACGGGACTTGACTGGTATACTACAGGCAAAACTACAAAATCAAAACAAAAGTATAGACTTAGGAAGGTAGAGAGGACCCTGTATATTAGAGGTCTTAATTAGCATAATCCAGTAAAGGAAAAAAAAAAGATTTCTGAAAGTCATTGAGTCCCTTCACAGTTTAAAACCAATACATCAAGAATACTTTGTACTTTTATAAAGTCCTTCTAAGCCTTTCCAAGGCTAGGAAGTTAGTATTTTAGATACTGGAAGGCAATAACTCTGGAGAGAAACCAGGGACATAATAGCCAAGTATCCACAGTGTCCTGCCATTGCACAGAGCCATATTTTTGCATAAATCTTGCTTGATAGAATTTCCATCTGTCTATACCATACACGGTTCATTTGGACATACTACATTTAATGAACTTATGCCACAAGCAACTTTTCCAATGATGATAACTAAGAAAAATTGTGACAACCTTAGAGAAGTAAACTTGACAAATGAGCGAATAAAAATCCTGCAAGTTGTGTAAATGCAATCCCTTCATCACAAAAAATGAATGGTTAATGGCCATTCCACTCTGCATTAGCCAACACTAAAAGGCCTACTTTACTTGCAATATACAAATAACTACCTTTAGCATTATTGAGAGTTATGCAACAACAGATAGAGGATAATACTTTCCTGTGAAAGGAATTTAGAAGTTATTTGCTGACTATTTGACTTTGAATTGCTGTTGGTTTTAGTAGTCTTCAGTGGAAGTCTCATGAGTGATTTTCCAGGGGTAACGTGAAAATTTTAGCATATTATTTGAGTAGTTGTTAAATTCCATGTTTCTAATTTTTCATTGTTTATTGTTGTTACATAATGGAGACATGCACTCAGAGAAATTTTTAGAAAATTTTTTCTAAAAAAATTAAAAATGCAAGTAAAGTTGCTTTACTTAGATTGTAAACTAGGACCATGCACCTTTTATTATATTCTCCAAACAGAATTTAGCAATTGTCTTTCCCTTTTATTCAGCTTCTCCAAAGAAACTGATAACAAGTTACCTCCCAAAACTTTATAAAACGAAGGAATCTAAAAGGATTAAGATGTTTCTTTTAATAATAGATTCTTCAACTGAAAAAAAGAGGTTGCCAAACTCCAAGTGAATGGAGATGAATACTGAAATAAATTTGTAAAGATTTTAGATCAAAATTACTCAATTTTAGGTAAAGAGTACTGACTCAAAGAGTTAATGTACCTTGTCAAAAGCCACCCACGATGTGGACCTGGGCCTGTCTGATTCCAAAGCTGATTTTTTTTTCTGCTACCGACCATACATCAGAAAGATGTATTCTTGAATGAAAATTCACAAAGAGAAAAGTGAAATTGCCGTTGAAACTTTTTGGGGGAGAATAAATGATGTGAGAAGCAGAAATAAAAATTCTACAGCTTCTAAGTCAGACAAACAGTATTCAAAATGCTTTCCTAATGTATATCATAAAACAGGAACAGTATCAGTATTAGTAATGATGGAGGACTTCATCTGTTAGAAATTTTATTCTGCTAAAAACAGGACATCTGATAAATTCTTGACTTGCCTTATTAAATATTTCATCATGAAAAATGTAGAGGAATCAATATGGGGAATTGCAACTCTGGACACTATTATGATGAGTAAAGAAAATTGGGAGTGGAAGCAAAATGATCTTTGGGAATAAGTCACCATATCATTTTTGAGTGTATTAAAACCAAAGAAATGAAGGCTGGAAGTCACCAGACATGTGCCCAGGACTCTATGAAAGTATGTCTAAAAATATTGAAAGGAAGATAGTTATGGTCCTGTTGTTGGCTCTAAAAATGAAAATGGCTTAAGAGATATATGGATTATATAAAATAAACTTATGGTGCTATATCTTAATGTTTAATATTTGGAAGCTAGATTATTTCATTGCAGTAAATGGCACTATGTATATAGCATCTATAGTTATTTCATCTATATATCTTACTAAAAAGATAATATAAACAGGAGAGATACATAGCACACATTATGTATAATATATATTATATATCACATATGTCTAAGTTTAGATATTAATTTAAAATTCTTTATCTTTGAAGAATGAATAAAAGCACCTTTAGCTTTGTAGAGGTTTTCTCTGTCCTTGGTGGGCTTTGGATCTAGCTCTTCTTTAGTTGTGTTGATTTCTTCCTCAGTAGATCTCGCACTGTTCTTTTTCTCCCAGCAGCCTGTTGTCAGGACGACCACTACTTTGTACGTGGGTGTTTGTCATCACAGTTCTTTGGTCTGCATTTAGACTTTCTTCAACTTTTAGATGTAAAGTTTCATCACAATAATGTTTCTACAAATGCTATTTTCCTTCAATATTTATTCTGAATAGTGCTTTTTTAGTTGTAAATAAAAGAAATGTCCTTTTCCTATTTGTGTATCTTCTTCATTTTTCAACAATTCTTCAGCACTGCAAGGCTTACTATAGCCCATATTATTGAAAGCATAAGACAAAAAAGATTATATAGTATCCATTTCTTTAAAATTATTTGGCCAACTTGTGCCTTTCATTAAAAACTTATGCTTTGTTAATAACTATACTTTTCTCTCCACTAATCACTGTCTGTAATTCTTGAGTGTGGCAGAGACAGCATACTCAGTTAACATTCCATCTCTTACCAGATTTCCCAGCCCTTTTACAATTACATAAGACCATGTGATTAGTTCTGGTCAATGGGCTGTCGGCAGAGGGACATGTGACCCTTCCTGGCCAAGGCATATAATGGTTAGTGCATGATCCTCCAGCCATCTATTCCTCAGCGATAGCAAACACCATGGTATTATCTACGAAGGGTAACCACCAAACTGAAGTCGCACTGGGTCACTGAGTCACCACTTACAGAATAGTTGCCCTAACATGGAGATGATAAATGACAGCCCTTGGGTCAAATCCAGCTCACCACCTCTATTTGTGAGCAAGAGATTTTTGTTTTGAAACACACACTCATTTATGCATTATCTATGGCTGCTTTCATGCTCCAGTGACAGAACTGAGTAGCTGCTCTGGGGATTGTTTAGCTCCCAAATCTAAAAATCTGATATTTTACAGAAAAAAAAAATGCCAATGCTTGATTTAGAGTATCAATAAGTAGCAGTGGTTCATTCTGATATCTTAATGGTGAATCAGAACTAAGACTATTAATGTCATAAATATAATATTTCTAAAATATTCCCTAATATATTCTCATAAATGATCATAAAATTGCCCATGATAAAGTAAAAGACATGTCTCCAACAGCATACAATAAATTGTGATTCATTTACAAACAAAAAGAATATTTTAAGCCTATCATACAAAGATGAAGTGAAATAGAAGCAACATCATTTGAATAAATCAGGCAACTTATGCTGAACATGGAATTAGATGCTCTTACAACAGAAATTCCCCTGCATATCATTTTCCCCTTTGCTTTGATGGTGTCATCCATTCATGCTATGGACTTGAAATATTTTTTCCAGCCCTTTGTAGGACATTAGTAAAGTAGAACAAAAATAGTCATTGACTTGAGATGCTGTGTATTTTTATTCTAGGCATATTGCATAGGAGACAGGTCATATATGATGTATAATTTATCAGCTGTTGCTCATCGGAGTCAGTTCAGGGAAATATAAAGGGAAAGACTGGATCATGTGGGTCATCGTTCACACACAATGTGCATCTGAGTCATAACATTACACAGAATCAAGAATAAGATACTATTAGGCCTTGCACTTTACTACACATGAATAGCTTTTTTAACAGAAAAAAAAAGGAGTAGAAATTCATGATTCTAACTCACAGATGTTGGGTTCATTAAGCATAATTTTTAAGTGCAAGTTCTATTGAATAAAAGTTGATGATCATAAATGCATTTTCCATAGCTACTTATATTTCAAATGGTCTTAAATAGATCATTGTTGAAATTGAGTTACTTGATTCTTTTGGCCCCTTTCCATTGACTCCTATTGACCACCTCATCCATCCTCTACACATAAATGACATGTATATATGCTTAGTGATTCCACATGAGCTTGGACTTGCAGAGATGTTTATTTTTATTAATATAGTAAGTTCTGGAGGAATATGGTATTAACTTTTGATATTTCTATTAGTAAAAAGTAACTCTAGAGGAAAATTATACAAGCTTTTCTTAGTATCATTTGCCCTTGGTATTGTACCTTGTGTACCTACTACCTTAGTAGTTTGATGTCGTACTCTTGTGTACTGACTTTAAAGAGGGAGATGAACATGGCCCAGACCCCTCCCCCTGTACCGCTGAAAGAATAAACATCATAAACACCAGGCTTACCTAAACAGAATGGATTGGCTAAATTATTTGAGGCTGAGTTTTTTGTTTTTTATTTAAAAAAATTTTTTTAATGTTTGTTTATTTTTGGCAGAGATAGAGAAAGAGAGAGAGAGGGAGAAAGAATGAGCAGGGGAGTGGCAGAGAGAGAGGGAGACACAAAATCGAAGCAGGCTCCAGGCTCTGAGCTGTCAGCGCAGAGCCCGATGCAGGGCTCGAACTCAAGAACTATGAGATTGTGACCTGAGCTGAAGTTGGACACTTAACTGACAGCCACCCAGACACCCCTTGAGGCTGAGTTTTATTACCTTCAAATATGTTAACTTAAAGCAGATATTGCTGCCAGGAACCCTCAGCAAAACTTCAGAGGGCAATATTTTTTGAACTGTATCCTTTTGTTTTACTTTTTTGAGCTTTTCTTTTCCCATGCTCTTCAGATTACCATTATCCATACTCAGAATTATTTCTGACTGTCCAAAATTCCTCTGCCACTTACTAAGAATTGAAATAGACTTTATGGTCATCTCAATTATTATGATTTTTGCTTTATTTCTGTCATTTTGATTAAAATAATGCTGATATTTGACTGATCTTATGTAACACTTTCATGATCAAAACAAGTTTTAGATTTGTGGAATACATGAGAGTGATTTTTAGCAGGGAATATTTTCTTACACTCTCTAGTAACTGGCCACCACTAACTCCCATAAGGTAAAAATACTGCAACCAGTCCTGGAAATCAAACAGTATCTATTACCCACATACTGTCCTCAGAACTCCTATTATCAGTTTTGTTTCCTTTCTTTGGAAGATTTCCAGTTCCATTATAACTCTTCTTAGATAAATCAATTAGGGCTCCAGCCAAGAATTGTGTATAAGGTCCCTGAATCCTCAGTCCCTATCAGTCACACGTGCTTATTTGCTGTAACCTCTACTTTTACACATATATTTCTGTGCATGCCCACACACATACATACACACACAGCTTTCTTTATCTAAAGCAGTAATCTTCAACTGTGGCTGCTAGATATAATCACATGGATCCCTCTGAAAAAAACTCAAACTTATGTATGTTTCCATTTCAGAATAATTAAATCAAAATTTCTGAGTAAATATATTCCGAATAAATATTTTGATAATATAGTCTGAGGAATAGGAGAATTTATAACTTAATCACATTTAAAGTGGCATCATAGCTCGCACCTAATATTGATTGCATTTATTGGTTCCCTGGCCTAGTAATGCACAGTAACCAGAGACTTATGATAGATGAATTCAGCATTCTCTATGCATGTAGTTAAAGTGAGTATGAAATCTGTTGAATTTCCATCAAGATAGTTGTTCATTGATTTGGAAGCATACCAACAATTCTTATGAATTGTGTTTTTCATTTGAGCTAAGGTATGGCAATAATTTACATTTGTAGGAATATAATATAGTTCAAAGAGCAATTTAAATTATTGTATACAACATGCTAAGTGTACAAGTTTTGGAAATACATTCGATATATTCATTCTTTTGATTTCATAACTCTAATTTGCAGACTGTATCCTAAGGAATAAGTTGAAATGCTCAAAGATGTTCATCACACTACTATTTATATAGCAAAAAAATATATTATGAAATGTCTATTAAAATTAAATTATATAAGTATAGAATGACCAATATTATGGTGTCAGTACTATAACCATTAATAATTGTGTATTTGAGTATTAAAATAAAGATCATATTAAAAGATGAATGATATAAACATCAGGATATTCAGATGATTATTATTGAGTATTATTGATCTCTTTTAACTCTACAAGGAAGAGCACACCAGTATGGTCTCCAGTATGGAGGTTTTAGGAAATCATGAAGTGATACAAGGATCTTGGGTAAGACATCAAGTCAAAGTTTACATATGTCACAATTTTATCTATAATTGACCTTATTTACAGCCTCCAAGATAATAAAACAGGTCACAATTAAGATTGGTCATGTTTTGGTCTGAGACTGGTCATTCAACAGTCAAAGCAGTAAGCTTAGTAAATTTGGAGCGTTTGGGGTTGGAGTAAATGCAAACTCACTAACATTGCTGAACTGTGATAGTTGCTGGGTGCATTTCCATCTAGGGGATACCTTTTCCTCCTTGGATCACATCTGCAAGGACTCTTAGAAGGCACTTCTCCGTGTCTACAGTCAATTTCTTGAACATGGCTGTTATCTGAACATGGCAAGAACGGGGTTGTTTTTTGTTTGTTTGTTTTATTCCAGTTTGTTTCCTGTTCTGCCTATTTAGGTTTAAGATATAAATTACCTCTTGCTCTAGAAATGTGGAAATTGGCCAAATGCCAATGAGTAAAAAGATGTATATGGTTTGAAATAAATGTCTGAGGGTTGTTTTTTTTTTTTTTCCTCTTTAAAAGCATGGCAGTACTAGATGAGCCTGTCTCCTTCAGACATTCATGATTATTTATTTACAAGAACTGGCAGCACAGTGGGCATTTTTAATAGGCACAATAAGATATTTTTATATCTCAGAAGACTTTTGATTTAAATGACAGACAAAGCAATCCAGACAGAATGGTATTAATGAAGAAGACTATGAAGCCTTAATAGTGCTATAAGGGTTATGAGCAAGACAATATTGACATTGGTTTCCTCACAGTCTCTTTAGCCTTTCATTGTTTTTTAACTACTTTTCAGTTTTAGTGAGTGCTCTTCATGATGAATCTTCTGTAAAATTTTAAATAACGAATGCGTTTTAGAAAGTATATCCATCATTAGTTTTATAAAAGGAAAAGAAAGGCATGCACTTTCCTGAAATAAAGTAAACTTCCCTTGGTTTCTGAAAATTATGTCCTAGAAATTTAAGTGTCAGGTTAAAAGGGCTAAAAGGATTTTAAAAAAATCTAGAAAGGCTAGAGACATGTAAAGAAATACTTTGTTTCTCCACAATTATGCCTAGGATTGGCCTTGGGCCTCTGATTCTGAATGACCTTCAAATATAGATTTTCTACCATTTGCCAAAATAAAGAATACTGTGCTAATAGCTAGTAAAGTGAGTTTGGGTACATTATTGATTAACTCTATCGTTCATGCACTGCCTTGAAAATATTTAGTTATATGATTCATTCACTTTGCACTTAATCAGTCTATGAATTATATGGCTAACCATGATAGGCCAACCGTGTGAATGATAAATTTAGTGAATAGAGTTTTCTGATGCATTTTATCTTTCCAAGTACATTATCAAAAATGAAACGTTACCTCTAATCCTAAGGAAATATAGTGTAACTCTTGGCAGCCTACCACTACAGCATATTTTTATTCATAAGGGAACAGGGCAATGCTTACTTTTCAGAAAGTAATATGCTTCCCTCTATCTATGAAGCAAATTTGTTATCATATCTATAATGGAAAGCAAATGATATGTCTTACTATAAGTTTGCTTTCCTGGTAGCCATTACCATAATTGAGGGTATTGAAGTGGTACAAAATATCAGTGTGTAGAAGAATGGCAGAAAAAGATGCAACCTGAACGGAAAACTGGGCTTGTTGGTGCCCCAATGTTTTCTGGTTCATGTGTCCAAGAACAGGGACACATTTCACATGCTCATTTTTACTTCCTGTGATATAATAGCACTGCCATTTTAAGCCTTTGTCAAAATGAAATAAAACAAAGCATTAAAAAAAAAAAACAGGAGGCCAACACAGCTAATTGGCTTTTACCAACTTAATTAAACAAATTTTTATCAATTTAGTGAGACATATTAGTGGGAAAAATTCATTAATTCAATTAAGTAAAATTTTCAGTTAGTAAAATTTCACTAATTTCAATAAGCTGATTGTCTGAACTGACGGGTGGTTTAAGTCAATGGAGGAGTCAGTATAATGGTAGCTTCACAGAGAAGCAAAATGATAATCAAGAGGGAAATGGCAAAACTCTGTATTAGATATGTAAGGAATGGTCAGTTTTAGGTGCTACTTTATCCTGTTACTGTGCAAAAGACTACTTTATTAATTAAATGCTCCAGTATTCTTCATGATAATTACCACATATTTGACATTGAAAATTTATACATCCTATATTCCATTATGATTTTTATGCACTTTATATTATACATAATAAGTCTCTTACTCTATTTTGTGTGAATTCAATAGCTCCTAATTTGTATTACTCTTGGCACACCCATCCAAACCCATCCTGCATGAGGTAATCTTCTCATAAACAAGAATTGGAACATGTTGCTCCTCTTACCAGAATATTCAATGTCCTGTTACCCTAAAGATCAAGTTCAGAAGTCTCAAAGTGGCCCACAAGGCTGTGTACGTTCGGAAAGCTGCCTGTTTTCTGCCTTAGGAGTAACTACTCCCGTATTTGTTCTCAAGGTTTTTCCCTTAAAAGACTTCCAACTCTGCAAAAGTGTCAGTCTCCTCACATAAGTGAGGACATTTGGCTGCCTTCTTCTGTCATCTCATATCCCATCTTTGAGTTCCTCATCATGTTGAGTTTAAGAGAAATGTGTACTGACACCCTTAACTAGGATAAATCTTGCTATATGTTTGTGTATTAACCTGTATTTATCTTTTGGGAAGAGTTATCCCATTTTGAATGATTTATTCAGTCTTTCCAGCTTGCTTTTAAGATCCATGATGGCGGAGCCATGTGTGTTCTTTTCATTCAATCCACAGCATCTGTAACTCTGTGTGAGTAGGTGTGCAATACATAGCTATGGTTTGAATCTCTCAAATAAATTACATACTGTTCAAAAAGTAAAACAAGCATAGAGCTTAATAATTTATTTGGTCATCAGAATACTCTGTATTTAATATTTGTATTTAATATTTGTATAACAGAGTTATTAGATTACAAGCTATTTCATTTACCCACTGAGAAATATAATTTCAGACCTCAGAAAGCAGTGACAGTTTTTCCTTGGTGGTATGCAAATGAACCAATTCATTCATTTGCAAGTAAACACATTCATTAATTCATTCATCCAGCTAACATTTATTGATCACCAAATGCCAGAAGCTGGAGTCGTAGGCATACGTTATTGAATATTGTCTCACTTTTGAATAACTCACTGTAGAGTGGAAGAGATGAACCAGAAGCAAATAATTACTATATGATTTTATAATTTCTCTAATTAAAGCAAATATAGGAACTATGGGAGCTTTCTAGCTTTCCATTAGCTGTTTTAGCATTATGTAGGCACAGCCTCACAGTCTGTTTTTTGCTCACATTTTTTGACAGGATGAGTAAACAATTATAAAAAATTGAAGAAAGATATCTTAAGATAAATAACACAGTAAACTGGATTTGTTTGCCTCATGCCAACCTCATCAAACTCCCATCTTGCTTAACAACTGTCCTCATCATTTGATTTTCTTTCCTCCCCCCTGAATATTAGGAATGTTATTCCTTACTTTATTATCTACCCGATCTCATATATAGTAAGTTTTTTTTCTGACACTAGTAGATTATCAAGGAACTGTGCACATTGTATCATGGTTTTGTAAAACAATATGATGCCTCTTAACCAATTATTTATTTTCCTAAGAATTAAAAACTGACATAAATCCAACACATTAACTTTATTGAAATTTGAAATTTCAGAGGATTTGACATGGCATTATCTCAAGGGAATGCATTTCCCAAGGTAGCCTGTGATCACTGGTTTATTTACTGACAGAATGTTTCCCATGATGATGTTTCTATGATCTTAACCCAACCTAACATCTTACTTGCCTTTTTGCCCACAACTAAACATTGAGTTGACATCTTCATTGAATTGTTCACAATAATACCTGGATGTTCTCTTTGGGAATTACAGCTAATTTAGAACCCATTAGTATGTACACATAATTTACATTGTTCAGTTAAATGTGCAATATCTTGCATGAGTCTACAGTGAATCATCTGCCATCCAATACCAATTACCCATCTTTGTTTGCTCTTGCCAGTGTTATACAAAAGTCTTTCTTGTTTTGCTTAACCGAGGTAATTGTGTGTCAGTGACAGATTGTGAACGCTGCTACTCCATTATTTGCTTCCTCTTCCAGGTCATTTCTATATATCATGTTATCATTTGTGTGTGTGTGTGTGTGTGTGTGTGTGTGTACATGCGCTCACACACACACGTGTGTGTGTTTGCAAAAATGTGAGTGCTTAGGCCTGGTGTTCTGTTTGGGATCTAAAGAGATGCATACCCGCATCTTTCCTACAAGTTACTGATGGGATAATAAATTCTGTTATTTTGTATTTTTATTCAACCATTATGCAGGCAAAATTCTCACAACAACTCCCTAAATAAAGATCAGATAGAGTAGCTAGGTATTCATATGAATGTATATTTTGCATGATACAGAAAAAAACACTTAAATATTTATTTAATTTGCATTATAGAAAATAAAGCATCATTTATTTTCTGAGATTTTTATGTTTATTAATCTTCAATCACTTTTCATTCTTTCTTTTATATTTTATTCATGAAACACATATTTACTCTATACTTAGTATATTTTAGGCATTATTCAAATGCTGGTGATTAGTCGTGAACAAGGAAAATGTGGATCCCGCTCTACTTTCTAATGTAGAAAATGGACAAAACCCCAGAATCACAAATAGGGATAAGTGTATATCAAGCAATACTCCTTTTTGTACTGGATTCTTTGTACCTCCTGGTTTTACTCTCCTCCCTTTTTATAGTTGAATGCCCTGTATGCAAATTAAAGTTATCTTTCTATAGGGTAATTAGCCAAAGCTTCATTGAAGAGATGACAGTTAAGGTAAACATGGAAAGATGAGAAGAAGTCAGCTATTGAAGAGTAAGGATATCAATATTCTTGAAAGCAGGAAAAGCATGTGCAATGGTCCTGAATTGGGAAAGACTTTTTTTTTTATTAGAAGTACTTAAAGGAGAATGGTGTACCTAGATATTGACAGTGGCAAATATTTAAGATGAGACTGGAAAGGTCATTTGTAGTAAGATCATATAACACTTTGAGACGCATTTAAAAATTATAATTTATCCTAAGAACACTGGAATATCATTTCAGCAGGGAAATGACATTATCCTACTTAGGACTTTAAAGATCACTCTTTTTGGAGAAGGAAATGGAAGAGGAAATGTGTGAAAGTGGGAAGGCCAGGCAAAGGCTGAAACAGTAAGTCTGGAAAAACAATGGGTGACATTAACTTAAATTAGGAACTGGTGATGAAACATAAAGTAGAGCAATGGCAGATAATTAATGAGATAGAATTCATAGAAAATGCTAATATCTTATAAGAAGACTAAACAAAAGAAAAGAGTGAACAGTGACTCCCAGGTTTTTGACTTGAGCAATTAGGTGGAAGGTGGTATCCATTTACTGAGAAGTAAAGGCTGATTTACTGGGAAGTGTAGGAGTGACTTGGACTAGGAGGAATTGGGAATTCCTATGGGGAGGGGAGTTTGGAGCTTTTGTGAAATAAATAATTTAATTTTGAACACTTTACATTTGAAAATGTTTTCTCCAAGTGAAGAGGTCAAACTAAGCCAGGTGGATATGAGCTTTTGTAACTCAAAGAAGAAAACTGGAATAGGGAATTATTTGGAAGACATTGGCATAGAGCTTTATGATAAGGTATGGTAAGAGGTAAGTAGGGAGTCAAAAAGAACATCAGTATTTGGAGGACAGGTAGAGGAGAAGAAAAGTGATCTGTTACATAGCAAAGAGTGAGCTCGTGGAATATAAAAGCGAATAATGATCTGTTTCAAATGGTAGAATGATTCTGAATGACAAGGATACAGAGAAATAGTATTTTTGAATGTGACAACAGTTTGCACATTGCTGAATAGGAAAAGAGCTGTTTCCATTGAGTGTTAAGCAGGAAATCAGATTTGAGAGGGTAAAGTGTGAATGCAGGTAAGAAAGGGGATGAAGTAACGGTTGTTGGAAGTGTGTTCATGAAGAATAACCACAGAATGAGGTTGTGGCTGGTGGACCCTGAGGAGATCATGGGACCTTGTTTTCAAGTGTTAGAGATACTGGGTCATTTTTCTAAAATAATGGAAATTATTTGTTAAAGGTGGGGAAAGTTCTGATTTTGAATGTAACAAAAAGAAGGTGAGTCCACAAGAAAGCATGAGGAAATAGGATCTGTAGGTCAAGTGAGACGATTGAGCTTTGAAAGAAATACTTGCATTAAATCAGAAGGAAAGAAGGCAAAGATGGAAACAACAGTAGACAGGTTTGGAGGTTGACTTATGGAAAATGAGGAAATTGGTGAAGATGAGGAGGAAAACACATTTGGGGTGAGAATATGGATAGGATACCCACTATCTATATAATCACTCTTTGTGTAATAATATTCCAGTGTCAACTCTGTGTCAGGTGCTCTTTGAATAGGTGGGAAACATCACTAAAAAGTTAAGCAGTAATACCTGCTTTCATGATTACAAATTAAACCAACATACATGTGGAGTGATTTTCTGGACTGGAGGTGATTTTCTGCAGTGGCTCAGGGGCAGACACACAGAAGGTGAACATTGAGGACTTTGGCACTGGGATGACTCTGGGTCTGTGACTTCCTGATGTTGCTGAAGCTAACTTCCTAACCGATTGATGTCTCCTGTAATCATAGAGAATAATCTAGAACAAATTCCCATTTCCCAGGTTTGTTAAATCAAATCTTACTATTTCCGTTGTTTGCTGATTTATTAGATACATTAAAGTGTTCTGTCATCCTTTGAACTTCCTCATATTCCATTTCTTTCTTTTCTATACTATTCTGAATCAATAATGGAATCTGTCTTCCATGCTTAAAACTATATAGTAATGTATTCGATATCATTCTACCTCTGCTCTACACATACACTTTAGGTGACAAGGGGCTTGTGCTTTAAATATTCATTAAATATTCATAAATTTATCATTTTTGTTTTCATTTTCTGTTCTTATTTGACCTGAGAATATATCTCTTCTACCTGAAGAACTCCTATCACTTGCAGCGAGGTCTATAGTTGACAAATTTTTTTAGTTGTTTATCTTAGAATGAATTTGACTTTCATTTTTGGAAGGATATTTTTTACTGCAGATAAGAATCTCAATTGGCAGTTATTTTATTTTCACACAGTGAAAATGTCATTTCAAAGGCACCTGGGTGGTTCAGTCTGTTGAGTGTCCCGACTCTTGATTTCAGCTCAGGTCATGATCTCACGGTTCATGAGATCAAGGCCACCCTTCCATCCCCCCATCGGGCTCTGCACTGGAGCTTGGAACCTTCCTGGGATTGTCTCTCTCCCTATCTCTGTCTCTCTCTCACACACACATACAAAATATATAAACATTAAAAAAATTATAAAAATAAAAATGTCATTTCTATGTCTTAATTTCTGTGGGAATTTTAGCTGTTAGCATTGCTGTTGATACTTTGAAGACAATGTATCCATTTTCTCTAGCTTTTAGAATATTTTCTTTGTCTTTGTTTTTCAAACATTATAGGCATGATTTTCTTTGTTTTGTTGAGATTTGTGTTCATAGAACTTCTGGGATCTGTAGCTTGATGGACTTTGTCAATTTTGAAATATGATCAGCTGTTATTTCTTCCAATATTTAATTGCTGCATTATCTCTACTCCCTTTTGCAATGTTTTAGACCATTTTCCAGATATCCCTTACACTGTTTTCTGTAATTTTTATTTAAAATTTTTTTTAAGGTTTATTTGTTTTTGAGAGAGAAAGACCACAAGTGGGGGAGGGGAAGAAGAGAGGGAGACATAGAGTCTGAAACAGGGTCCAGGCTCTGCGCTGTCAGCACAGAGCCCAATGTGGGGCTTGAACCCAGGAACAGTGAGATCATGACCTGAGCCGAAGTTGGATGCTTAACCATCTGAGCCATCCCAGTGCCCCAATTTTCTATAATTTTAAAAATCTTTTTGCCTCTCCTGGCTTCAATCTTTTTTTTTTTTTTTTTTCGGCTCTTTGGTTTGTTTCTTTTTCAACTTGAGCTAATATACTGAATTGGATTCACAAATCAGATTTACACAAATCAGAGATCCTACTCAGAACAAGTGTTACCAATCATCTCAAGAATGCATGAAATCAAACAGCGTGGTTGAAGTTGAGAGGGTTCTGGGACAGCAGTGATGTTCCCTGTTGGTGATTGTTCCTTACTACATCAGGCATGTCCCTTCAGCTTAGACTAGATGAAGTCTCTGAGTGAGAGATTATGTACAGTTTATCTGTTCTTGATTAAACAATTATGTTAAGTAACTCCGCTTAAAAAATGTAAAGATAGCTATAGTGTTGTCATTGTTTTTTTTAACACTTAGCATTTTGTTTTGGAAATGATACTCTTGGGGTGCCTGGGTGGCTCAGTCGGTTGAGTGTCTGACTTCAGCTCAGGTCATGATCTCATGGTCCGTAAATTGGAGCCCCGAGTTTGAGCCCCAAGTTTGAGCCCCACGTTGGGCTCTGTGCTGACGGCTCAGAGCCTGGAGTCTGCTTCTGATTCTGTCTCCCTCTCTCTGTCTGCCATGCTTTCACTCTTTCTGTCTTTCTCTCAAAAATAAATAAACATTAAAGAAAAAACATTGAAATGATTCTCTTTATTTCACTTATTGAATTTTTTAAATTATAACAAAAACTGTCTTCATGATCTATCAGTAAGATTCTACCTATAAATCTATCATAGCAGTCTTTTCATTTTTATTTTGTCATGACTTTCTAAAGGTTCATCAGTATTTTTTGCTTAGGTCAATACAAATGCAATCATGGAGAATGTGTCCAAAACTGTGGCCAGATTAATTTACCACAATCTATTTACAAATGACCAGGAATGTAGAAATTATCAGAATGTGAAACTTCTGTGTTTTTAGAACTTCAGTATATCAATTTGGCTGAATGTTTCCAGAATAGTACATCTATGTGAGGAGCACATAAAAAATGGCTAATAATATAAATAGCAAAATTGATAGTTTTATTTTAAAGAAGCTGTCTTGGGAAGAAATCCCCTCTCTTCATTTATGAGTTAATTGCATAAAATAACCAGAACTCTTGAGGTAATTGTAACACACACACACATACTCACATCTGCCTTTTTTTTTGTCAATTATATTATTTATTTAAGTCCTCAAACGTACTGCAAAACTTTATTTTGAAGGAGATGTTGACGGTTTTAAAAATTAAACCTAACTACTCAAGGAGAAAATTCTCTGAAACTAAAGATACTAAAATCAGAGAGAGGTTCTGAAGATAATTCCCAAAGTAGAGTGTTGAAATTGTGTTTAACAAAGGTGATATTTTTGGATTAAGGCCAAAGCTTCAATACACTGAAAAGAAACAATAATGCACTAGATATATACTTTTGTTATTTTATTTTAAAGCCTTTGTCATTTTATAGCTAGAACGTTAAGTACAGTTTTAATTAACCTAATTTATTATCAATCCAAAGAAGATCTTTTTATTATTCATTCTAGTAAGAAAATTACAACGTCTTTATTCGAGGTATAATTGAGACCTTCAATAAAGTAAATTGTACAGTTTTATTTTTTGACCTGTGTATCAGTTTTTTTTTTTTTTTTGTAAGTTAGTAGGGGTGTATAATACAATTTTGGGCAGAACTATAAAAAATAGGATGATAAAATAATAAAACTTTTTAAGTTTATTTATTTTGAGAGAGAGAGAGAGAGAGAGAGAGATAGAGAAAGAGAGAATTCCAAGCAGGCTTCATGCTGTCAGTGCAGGGCCCAATGCTGGGCTTGATCTCACAACCATCAGATCATGACCTGAGGCAAAATCAAGAGTTAGATGCTCAACCAACTGAGCCATCCAGGTGCCTCTTGAGTACCATTTTTAATGTAACCCCTTCACAATTCTTCTATATAATTCACCTAAACAAAGAAAGAATTTGACCGACATTATATTAATAGTTTATTGAAGATCTGCAAACATGATTAGAGATTGATTTTCTTTACATTTTGTTTAATGGTTTTTTAATAAATAAACTCTTTAAGAACAGTTTTAGATTTACAGAAAAATTGTGCGGATAATAACAGAGAGTTTCCATGTATCTTACATTGTCTTCTCTATTACTACCATCTTATATTAGTATAGTACATTTATTATAATTAATGAACCAACACATTATTATTCACAAAAGTATTCACATACTTCATTCAGATTTCTTTAGTTTTTAGCTTAATGTCCTTTGCCCATTCTAGGATCTTATCATATATGCCAAAATAAATTTAATCCTTTTGTTTTCTTAGGCTCCCTTGGTTGTGACAGCGTCTTAGACTTTTCTTGTTTTTAATGACCTTGACAGTTTTGAGATTTACCGGTCAGGTATTTTGTAGTATATCCCTCAGTTAGGATTTGTCAGATATTTTTCTCATGATTAGACTCTAGGTGTTGTTGGAAGGAAGAACATAAGAGGTAAAGTGCCATTTTCATCACTTCATATTAAGGGTACATACTATCAGCATACCGTATCACTGGTGATGTTCATGTAGTCACCTGGGTGAGACTGCATTTGTCAAGTTTTCTCCACTATAAAGCCACACCCCTTCTTCATGCCTCCCACTTCCCATACTGTTCTCTTTTGGAAGAAGTCATTATGTGCAACCCATGATTAAGGAATGAGAAGTCATGCTTCACCTTTTTGAGGGTGGAATAGCTATAATAAACTTTATAAAATAAGTTGCAGGTAAATAACTTTTATTTTCATGTGTATATGACAATTTGACATGGCTATTTTGAGGTCTGTGACATTTTGATTTATATAAAGCAAACTGATTAGATTTCAGCCCTTTAAAGAATCAAGTGAAGCATACAAAAGACCCCAATCTAATCTCCCTCTAAAATTCCCCCTTTATTAGACCTCTACCCATCTCTTACCGGAGTCTTACCTCTTCATGAGTGTTAGCTGGGACGTGGAGGTGGAGAGTCAAGAATGGGATGAATGGATGAGAGATGTTTATTACATATATTATTTTGAACGTAGAAAATGTGCATTTTAGTTCCAATACTTTGATATATTTGTGTGAGATGCCTCTTATATCTTTTCATATTTTAAATAAAATGTCTCTTACTCCTCCCCTGCTGGCTATTTCTCAAGACCATGTAGAAATTGCAGAGCCACTGGTGAAACACCCTAAGATCCAACAGCTATTTCTAGAAGGGAGCAGCCTTGTAGCACACCAGACCTCCCACCGAGTTTGCATGGGCAAGAAACACACGTTTTTGTTCAGGTGTCTACGTATCAAAGTTTGATTGTTATTGTAATGCAACCTAGCACATCCTGACTATAATGAAACTTTTAGTTTAAAATCTTACTGTAAAATTTAATTTGAAATCTTTTTAATTTCAGAATCCTGTGTGCCCCTAATAAATTCCACCCCACCCCACGTTTATCCCCAGGGATGGTCTCTTCTACCTAAATTTATTAGGTAAAGAGCTGCTTTTTTCAAGCCAAGAGGGGTTCCAGAGTTTTGCTAGGGTTATTACATAAGTGGGAGAGGTCATTCAGATGGTAAAAGATTCCGAGAGGATTGGTTAATTCGTTGGAAAAATATAATACTTCCTCTTTCTTATTTGTTCTCATTCAGAAAATGAATCATTTATTAACTTATTATTAAGACTGAAATTCATTGCCCTGGTTACTATTTTGAGGAAAACATTGGTTATAGAAAGTCCTTATCAAATATAAAAGTTCTCTGCAGTAACATTGAAATAATAATAATAATACAACTAATATTTAAGAGCAATTCCACATTTTGTGAGTACTGAAGCTTATAGTATTTGAAGACCCCACTATAAGGAAAAGAATATAAAATTAAGAATTAAGCATTAGACTAAGAAACAAAATAAATACTACAAATTAAAAATCATAAATACAACATAAAAATAACAAGGTATGCTTAACATACCTTAATATTACATTTTTTGTTTGTCTACCGACTCATTTGGCAATATTTGTAAACTGCTTACAGTACAGAGAATAGAAATTTATCAGTCTTCTTTGTGGTTGGTCAACATGTGCATTTTCTTCTTTGGAGTTTAGAAAAACTTTTTTATGGTTCCTGATTCCTTACAGGTAGTGTCATGTAAATTTTAGGAATATTGTCAAAGTTGGGAAGGGCTATAATTTTTCAGGACATTTAGACTTTCCTTGTGCAGTGGCTAACTTAAATGTCCCTATATTTTTCCAGTGTTTCTTTTCATAGGACTCACTCATATCTCTCATATGTCAATACTACCTCTTACCCTGGCACAACAATGGGGGAGACTCACAGCTGGGAGGTGTAATTATTCCTGAACGTTTTCTCTATGCTGGTATAGCCAGTCCTAACTTGACTGTGACCTCCACAAGCACTTCAATCAAGTGAAGGACCCTGATTAAAACACATCTGGTAATACTTTGTGGCATGGTTGTGTTGGTGTTTGTCTCATTGTACCCAGAAATATCCAGTCATGTTAGTAAGGACTCCCTCGTATTAACTAGCTAGCAATCAGCTAACACAAGGCAAGACCGATGAGGTTAGAACTTTAAATAAATATTGATTCCAGAAGAGTCATAAGTCTGGTGCATGAAAGACTACAAAGCTAAGGAAGTTTGGGTTGGGGTCTGTAGTGGGAAACACAAAATATCCAAGAGACAGCATAGAAACTCTTCTCTTCGGGGGAAAGAGAGTGGAAGGATCAGGGACAGTTGAACACAGTCATCACCACTAAGACATTTTCTTAGATATGGGCCTGTGATGTTTTAGGGATCAGTCTTTGTCTCCTGATCTCTGGCTTAGCATTCTAATGTTACCTAGATTTTGGGGCATTTCTTCCTGTCTGCTGTGTATGTCATCATTTAGAAAAGTCCTAGACATACTCAAAAGAGTACCGCTAAGTCTACTTGGGAGATTTCATAAGTGGTTGATGGAGATGGAGTAAAGGACAGGGAAGGGCTTCCTGGACATCAGAAAGCACAGTGAAGAGCCAAGACGTTGTGAAACAGCACCACACACCAGGGAACAATGCACCTGGTAGGGAATGGTGGTGGTAGTGAGATAGCCAGAGATAAGCTGGAGAGCACAGTGAGACTAAGGAATTTGGATGTGTAGGATAATGTTGCAGGCTAGAGAGAACCAGGGGATCTTTGATTGTGCAAAGAAAGGAGGGCATTTATTTCACTACACATGAGAATGGACTGAACTGAGTACTTTGGAAAGTGTAGTCTGTGTTTCAGAGAAAGTGACTAAAATCCCCCAGCACTAATCTAGCAGTTTTTGTTGTTGTTGTTGTTGTTGTTGTTTTGTCTTTTTAACAGCATTTGAGTAGCCTGAATGAGCTAATACATCTCTCTGACAGACTTGATTCAGGGAAAACAAGAGTCAGCAAATAGTTCTTTCATTTACAGGTATGCAATAGATTAGTGATCAGATATTAGATTTATGGCTGAGCCTAATTATTTTTACCTAAACTATTCCAAATGTAGAAATACAGACTAAGGCACTTGCATGTTTAAGAAAACAAACTTTTAGATTCTATAGTGACTTCCCATTTCTTAGAAATCAGAAGTTGTTGGGGCGCCTGGGTGGCTCGGTTGGTTAAGCGTCCGACTTCGGCTCAGGTCATGATCTCACGGTCCGAGAGTTTGAGCCCCGCGTCGGGCTCTGTGCTGACAGCTCAGAGCCTGGAGCCTGTTTCAGATTCTGTGTCTCCCTCTCTCTCTGCCCCTCCCCTGTTCATGCTCTGTCTCTCTCTGTCTCAAAAATAAATAAACATTAAAAAAATAAAATAAAAAAAAGAAATCAGAAGTTTTTCATGTATTGTAGTAACATTAACACGTAAGTAATATTGTCATGGAAACCTAATACCTTGTCTGGTCAGCTAAACTGTGCATCGTAAGCTCCTCAAATAATATTTGTCTCCTAACCAGAGACAAAAATTAAACCAAATCAAATGAAAGAGCAGTTTATTTATCAGATTTTTCTCTTTTGCACATTTTTCCGTAGGATTTTCTTGTACAAGATCTCATGTCCTCTGGGGGTTGGATATCCGGTGCTCCTGCAAGTTGCCAGCACAGGGCACTTGAGGAACCAAAACATGACACACACATTTTCCTTTTGACCTTTTGTTTCCTATCTGATATCTGCAAACATTTTATGTGTCCCAAGTTCAGAGTTAGTGTGCTCTTAGTACAGATGGGTAAAACTAAAATAAAAAAAATGAAGAAGTATTTTTTACCGTCTAAACAGAATAGACTTCCACTATCAAACTTTTCATTCAGACGTATCCACAGTGCACGGTCTTGCTCTTCACTACAGGAGTCAATGAAATGAAGACATATCATTACTCCCAGGAGAGCTATAGAGAAAAACAGAAATTTTATATTTGGCAATACACTTTGGGTTATGTTTAACACGTTTATGTAGGGAGGAGAGTGTACACATAAATGTCATGGACTGAAAAAATTTTAGCACCTTCCACAGACAATAAATTGTGCTCAATTTAACAACCTGTTTCAGGGTAAAGTCAACATATTCTAGGTAGAGCTAAAGAATTCTGACAGTAAAGCTTGTTATACCTAACATAATTTTTAATGTATAAATTATGAATAATTATCAAGTAATTTTACATTTGATGATCCTTTTTGTTCAGCCTTGTGTTTCTGATTTTTAAGTGTTTACACTGATTCTAGGTGATGCCATTACCATCTAGCAGCTAGCTTATTTTCTAGGTTTTTAACAGCCAGTTAGGCCAGCCATATAATTCATGGAAATTGAACTATCATGAGATTACATGCAGGCAAAATCTTTGCCAGAGAAGTCTAGTGCATGCAGAATAATGAACATTTCATTATTTCTGGCACTTTGTATAAGCCATCATAAAATTCTGTTACAAACACATCTGTAAATAGGGCCACATTTCTCCATAATACAAAGTTCGACAGGTTCCTAGGTTTCCCTGCACTTAAAGCCTTTGAGTATTACCACCTTGTGGGCTGTCTTTTCTTCAGCTTCCATAAAACTTCTCTTGTTTTTCTAGCACCTTCACTGTTCCATTAGAGTCTTCTTTGCTGATGCTTTTGCTTGCAGTTTAGAAAGTCACTAGAACCAGGGGACATCTATGTGAGTCAACTGCACTTTTTCTAAAAAGAATAAATATACTGCCTGAAGCTTGCAAACATGTGCAACCACCCAGAAAGCTCTATTCCTGAGGAATAAACTTTGTTCTCACTTGAGAACCATGGCAAAGGTGTCAGTTTATTTGAGTTTATCCTACCCCTAGTTTCTTTAGCTTCTGGGATATTTGTCATTATATTAGGAGCATTGGAAGCCATTATTTCTACAAATACTCCTTCTGCCCTTTCTCTCCTCTTATGGGACTTCCAGTAAGTATGTGTTGGTATTCTGATGGTGTCCGCCAGGTCTTTGTTTATTTTATTTTTTTAAAATTCTTTTCTCTCTTTCTGTTCCTCAGACTTGAAAATCTAATTGACCTATTTTATAAGTTCAGTAATTCTTTTATCTCTCACCTTACATATGATCTTAGCCCCCTCCAGTGAATTTTTTTTTTCATTTAAGTTATTATACTCTTTTAATTCCAGAATTTCTCTTTGGTCCCTTGTTGTAATGACTGCCTCTTTTTATTCGCTAGTCTCTATCTGGTGAAACATTTAATTCTTCAGATATGGCTTCCCTCCATTTTTAAACATATTTTTAACAGCTAAAGTCTTTGTCTAGTAAATCCAACATCTAGGCTTCCTTAGGGACAATTTCTATTCTATTTTCCTGACTATGAGCCATACTTTACTGTTTCTTTGCATGTGTCATCATTATTTGTTGAAAATTAGACACTGGACATTTTTAATAACATAATTGAGCAAAACTGGAGTCAGAGTCTCTCTGCTCCCCAAGACTTGATTTTATTGCTCTTTGTTTTTGCCCTTGTATTTTAGTGGTATTCTTGGACTAATTCTCTAAAATCTGTATTATTTGTCATCTGTGGCTTTAAATCACTGCTTAGTAGCTTAGCAGTCAGCTTATGATTAGACCTTCCTGAAATGCTTTAAACCACTAGGTCTTCCACTCTTTGCATAAGGACTATGTGTGTGTTGAAGCACAACTTCCACATTCTGATAGTTCACAACTTGCCTCAGCCTTCAGTTCCAGCTGGTGCATAGCCTTGGCGTCAGCTAGAAGTGAAAAATCAAGGCCTTCTTAGCTCTTTCCTGGGCCTGAAACACATCCCCCATACAACCACAGGAACTTCTAGATCAATCCAAAATGTGACAACTTCTCAGTCTGCTATGAACATTTTATTCCCCTGATTTTCCTTTCTATGTATGTATGTATGCATGTATTAACTTATTTATTTTTGTCCATTCTTTCCTTGCTCAGCTGGCATCACTGCATTGGGCAGAAGTAATGTTACACAACTGACACTGCTTTTTTTTTTTTTTTTCTTTTTCTTTTTTTTCCCACCCGCTGAGGATGGGGTTTTCCTCACTGAGTCAGAAGTAATGACAAGCTCTGTGAATGAGGCTTTTAGGAGCTTTCAGGGCAAATAATGAGAATCCTCTGGGCATGGGTTTTTGGGAAGGAGCTCCAAACTTCTTATTCCTCCTCCAAAGGCTGCCAGGCTGCTGTTTTTCATAGCTGCTGTTATTCTGAGACTGCTGGTTTTTAAGGCCACTGTGGAGCTGGGGGAAGAAAGTAGGTGATGGGAAGCTTGCAGTGTGGCAGTCTTTGCTGGGAGTTTAACTGTTAGTGGGAGTTAATGGTTTGAACTGTGTTGGATAGAAGTGGTGAGACTGGACATCCTTGACTTGCTCATGATCTTAGGGGGAAAACATTTCTCGTCTTTCACCATTACATATGATGTCAGCCATAGGGTTTCCGTGAGTATTCCTTGTTGATTTGCAGAACTTTCCTGCCATTTCTAGTTAGATGGGAGTTTTTCTTCTCAGGACCCCTTGCTGAAATTTGTAAAATACTCTTCTATGTTTAGTGAGATGATCATAGGTGGGTTTTTCTTTAAGATTGTTAATATCATAAAGTATATTGATTTTAAAAATTATGATTTAAAATATTATTGATTTAAATACTATGATTTAAAAATATTCATTTGTTCTTCCATATCTTGCTAATATTATTTATAATGTTTGTTTACAGTATAAGCAGAGCACGGTTTAAAAGTGAATAACTAAAATACATTCAGGATATAATAATCGTTAATAAAACTGTATTAAACTTCTCTGAGGTAGTCTGCACAAATACAAGTTAGGGGAAATTTTATATATTTTTTTCTAAATAAACATGAGATATTCAGTTTTTCTATTGTGTAAATTCAGAATGTAATAACATAATTACTATATAAACTTATATAAAAATCTTGCTAAGGCAATAAAGTAAATAGGATTTAAAATGTTTTTTTCTAAATAAAATACATAATTCAGAGCTGATAAAGCTTTGAAAATGGTAAGCGACATTTTTTGTTAATTTTTTTAATTTCTAAAATTTACATCTTGTCTTTATTCATTACATGGTCCAATTCTTAAAGAATATATAAGGAAAATAATTTTTATTTTGATGTCATTGACTGGCCGAGTTGGCGGGAAGAAGCATGAATAAAATGGCAGCAAAAGAGCCTGTTTCCTTAAGTTAATACCAAAACAGCAAACAAACAAACACAACCCTAGGAGATAAATTCTGAGCTTTCTTAACATAATTGTTCCTCCTAGGCAGCACCAATTATCAGATAGAATAGGTGAGACCACACAAATTTGCAAATGTTTAATTTATTGCATGTACTTATTTGCAGTCCCTTCAGTGAATGGCACAGCTGGGTAATGCCCAAGAAGTTTTGAAGTTGTACTTTCAGTGTTATTCCTTTTATCCCTTGACCAAATCTTTTACCCCTATAAAACTTAACTCCCTTTGCCCACAAACCTCAGCTAAACTGTCCCATAGTTTCACCTACAGTGGAGGTATTAAGTAGCTTATCAATCTGGACTTGGTTATTTCTGCTGACTAGTTTGCAGGTAAAATTTTCATTACATTACTATTAGCATGAAAAGAGGACCCAGTCCCTACTCTATTAGGAGAAGCCCCTACCCTGTCCAGTCTCGACCATATCCCTGAGTACACCTGATTGAATCCCACGGACTTATTTCACTCTTTGGATTGCAAGAAGAAAAGCATTGGCCATCTTCCTCTTTCGTAGCTAGTGTCTTTCTCCTGATCATCTGTTTTGAATTGTCTTGTTATAAATATTCTATTTCTATTAATTAGACAAATTCCTACTCCAACATAGTATATTTATTTATGACAACTGCAAACAACAATTTCCCTTAACATATCTTCATGAATTTATTTTCTCCTTAGAGAAAGAAGTCCACTTTTTCATTTGTCCTCACCAGCTGATCATAACACTTTATAAAACATACTTTAGAACATAATTCATTCTGTTTAATTTCATCCCCAAAACCCCATTTTGAATCCCATTTAACTTTCAAATTGACAGCTGCACTGTTTCTCTAATCTAGAAAAAGTAGCAAGATAATTGTAAAAGTAGCAAGGTACAGTGTGGTCAAAAAAGTCTAGTAAAGGGTGTACCAAAACAGAATCTTATTTCCCAAACTACTAGTGAAATTCTTATGTGTGTATTTTTATTTTTCAAGAAATGAAATTTGAGTTGTCTTTTATATTGATTTATGAAAAACGTCCCCCAAATCTTATGAATTTAGTAACTCTTTCATCGAAAAATATGTATCCATAAATGAAGAGGAACATTTATTTAAAGCTAGTCTTTGCATCTATATTTTGAATAATAATAAAAAAAAACCCAGATATGCAGTGTGAGTATAGCTGGAAGATTCTTCTGTCATTATGAAAACATACCGATACATTTCCACGTGCATTACCTGGTGTAATGTCTCTTTTCATTGGGTACTGGAGGTAACAGAAGGACAGCAGAGCAAAATTTAGCTCTGATCTTCGCTGGACCATTCAACCTCAACTGGTATCACCAGCTGTGAAGTACATGTGGTGAAAAAGTGCCTGAAGGAGCAAACGCAGGGCTGTTTGTGTCCTACGCGTGTAGCCATGTTGGTATCAAAGCAGTTCACTGGAGGATACTTCAACCCCCAAAGACTATTTGACCACATTTCTCGAGCTTTCTGATATAAAAGACTTTAAGAAATAAAAGATAATATATGAAGGCTTTCATCCCTATCCCCTCAGACTCCATTGTAATCACCTTCTGAGAAAGCGTACCTCATTACAAAACCAAATTGCTTGCCTCCCAAGAGCTACTTTCTAGTCTGGGTGGATTTTACTTATCCTCCAAACAACCAAAAATAATCAAGATGATTGTCTTAGTTTGACAATGTCTGATGGCTTTTGCATAATAAAGTCAGAAAGGTTTTCTTTTCTCTGTTGTTTTTTTTTTTTTTAAGAAAAATCCTTCTGATAAATGAAGACTGTGTATAATTGATGCATATTAAAAATAACGTTATTAATTCATGTCATATGAATACTTATAAACAGTTGTATTAAAGAAGCAGTTTCAGTTTATCTGAATTTAGAGATCTTAATCACATCATTTAGAAATTAGCCAGAAGTGTCTACTCTTACATTATTCCTATATTATTTAATCTACCTTTTGTCCTTGAAATATTCCCCCTTGGTATATGTTTGTCTAAAATGCAATAGCATAATCATGAATATACGCATATAAAAGTCTTTTTAAGGCACTACATCAAATAGTATTTAAAAATGTTTCTTTCTAAGTGAAGGTATTACCAAACACCAGGGAGAAACTCAAACAACCTGTTGGAACAGAGCCAGCAGAAAAGGTGACCATAAGTTTAAAGCAGTCTTTAGTTGGAAATTATAGGGATCAAATTAGTTGCTGCCTTTGCCTATTCTTGTGTGGCGTTACCTTGGTCAGTCTACAGAGTTTCCTTGACTTTGCTTTTGGAACCGTAGTCTGAACTAATATGACCCATGTCATCAAGATGTTTAAAGAAGTTCTCAGTTTAGACATGCTGGGAATATTTAGAGGAGTGATAGGGTAGGTATATTTGCATGATGACATGAGGAGTCTCCTAAGATGAAATTTGCCATAAAGGTGAGTGAGGGGAGAGGGGGAGAGGAAGAAGGAGAAGGTAGGAAGAAGAGGAAGAGAAACAGACAGAGAGTTGGGGGTACAAAGAAAGCGGGAGGAGGAGGACGGAAGTTTAGGAGGATGTTTAGCAGCATTCCAGACCTCTGTCCGCTAGATATCAATACCACTCCCTGCCCCCACCTCCCGGGTTATGACAACCAAAAATATCTCCAGACATTGCTAAATGTACCCTGGGACAAACTCATCCCTGGCTGAGAACCACTGATGAAAGAAAGGAGGGTTTTAAATATAACATTGCAGTGTGTTCAGATGGTCATTTGGATTGGCCTGCTCTGCACCCTAATAAATACAACTAGGATCGTGAGTGCAAAGTGTACATAGTTCCATGATGAAGATGAATTCCATAGATTGTATCAGGAATATTGGTAGACCTCATGGCTGCAGCTGGAAGAAGGCTATCAGAAATCTATTTAAAAGTATATCATGTAAGCCAGCTCCTGGGAACTTTCTGTGTATACACACACACACACACACATGTATATATATGTATATATATGTGTATATATGTATGTATATATGTGTATATATATACACATATATATGTATGTATATAGATAGATATACACACATATATTTTTTGTTATATATATATATATATATATATATAGAGAGAGAGAGAGAGAGAGAGAGAGAGGGAGGGAGAGGGAGAGAGAAAGACATTTTTTTGTTTTCTGTTTTGTATGTTTCCACACATAAGCACACATGAATGTTACTTCCCTTTTTCATTCTAGGCTCATGAAATGGTTGTACTAACAGCAGCCCTATTGTAATGTAACGCAGGCCTGTGTCAACTGAGGAAATGAACATTATATCATTATTAACTTTAAAGTTTATTTATTTTTGAGAGAGAGAAAGCAGGGGAGGAGCAGAGAGAGGGAGACCAAGCCAACACAGAGCGTGACTGATACAGGGCTCGAACTCAAGAACCGTGAGATTGTGACCTGAGCCAAAGTCAGATGCTTAATTGACTGAGCCACCCACCCAGGCACCCCTATCTTTGTTAATTTTAAATGACACAAAATTATCTCTTTTACTTGCAACCTTTACATCTGTTAGTACACATTTTAAGTTTTATGGATTTGAGAGTATTGGGAAGTTTTGCTATTTTTCAACATTAGCTGAAGCCAGAGAGGATTAAATGGCAACATAGGCCTTATTGACCCATGGACTGCAGGTCTCAGCGTGTTGCCTCCTGAACAGCAGTATCAGCACCACCTGGGAATTAGTTAAGAATGTAAGTTCTTGAGTGCCAGTGCTCAGTCAGTGGAGCATCTCACTCTTGATCCTGGGGTCATGAGTTCGAGCCACATGTTGGGTGTCCAGGTTACTTTGAAAAAAGAGAAAGAATTAAAGTTCTCAGGCCCTATCCTAAACCCACTGAATCACTGTACTGTGCCTACTTTTCTAAGAGCATGTCTTATAGATGGATTTTTACTTCTATCAAAATTACTTGTCTGTACCAGGGAGATAACATATTAAGATTTTCTTTTTAGTCAATTAATGTGCCTTATTTTAATATACATTTTCTCATGTTAAAACAAAATGTGTCTGGAGTGAACTCAACTGGGATAAGATATATTATCACTTTTCTATATTGTTGGGTTCATTTGGCTAATATTTAGCTTTAGTGTTTGATTAAGCATCTATCTTCATGAATGAAATTAGATTGTGGGTTCTCTTTCTCATACTGTCCTCATATGGTTATGGTAACAAGTTCATAGTAGCCTCAGAAAGCAAGTTGGGGAATACTACCTCTCTCTTTCCATAAAATATTTCTGCAGGCTTCTAATTCCCTCCACTTGCATGTTTGCAACTACTCATCTCTAAAGCTGAATGGATCCAAGCTTTGCTCGGTTGAAAAAAAAATAATTTAAATGTTTCATGATTATAAGACAATTTAGGTTTTTTTTCCTTGAATCATTTGTTAATCTATACTTTTCTAAGAATTTCTTCTTTCATCTAAGTTTTTCACTTATCAGTTTAAAGTTCTTAAAAATATTTATTTTCATCTTTTCATTACCTTGCTATTTGAGATGCGCTCTGCAGAGAGGCGATACTAGCATCACCTGGGAGCTTTTTAGCGATGCTCAACCTCGGGTCCCACTGCAAACCTACTTACTGAAGTCCCTGTTGTGGGCTGAATTGTGTCCACCGCCCCTCAAATTGCTATATGGAAGTCCTAACCCTCAATACCTCAGAATGTGACTGTAATTAGTGATAGGACCTTTAAGAAGTAATTAAGGTTAAATGAAGTCATACAGGTGGGCTCTAATGAAATATAGCCAGTATCCTTATAAGAAGAGGAAGAGGAAATGCAGAGGAAAGGCCATGGGAGGACACAGAAAGCAGGGGATCATCTATAAGCCATGGAGAGAGGCCTTAGGAGAAGCCCAAACTGCCCGCACCCTCACCTAGGACTTCAAGCCTCCAGAACTGTGAGAAAATGAATTTCTGTTGTTTAAGCAACCCAGTCTATAGTATTTTGTTATGTAGCCCTAGTGAGCTAATACAGTCTTCAAGTTATTTGTAAACACATTGTTTTGAGAAGCATTGTTTAATCTCTCCTGCATCTGAATGAATATACTCCTTTTTATTATTAATACTGTTTCCTTGTACCTTGTATCTTTTTTTTCCTTGATCAGTTTCCAGAAGTTAATCCATGTTATTAGACTTTTAAATGTTTATTTATTTCTGAGATAGAGAGAGAGAGGGAGAGAGAGCATGAGCAAGGGAAAGGGCAGAGAGAGAGGGGGACAGAGGATCTAAAGCAGGCTCTGTGCTGACAGCAGCGAGCCTGATGCGGGACTTGAACTTCTGAACCTCAAGATCATGGCCTGAGCCAAAGTCAGATGCTCAACCAACTGAGCCACCCAGGTGCCACAATTTTATTAGACTTTTAAAAGAACTAGCTTTTGGCTGTCTTGATCCTCTCTATTATATATTCATTATTGTTTTATTATTCTATTACCCTTATTATTTACTTTCATTTTGTTTGAACTTATTCTCAGGTAGAATCTTTAAGGTTAGTGTTAGTGGTGCTATACAATAAGGCATAATATTTTATTTTTATTTTTTAAAGGATTTTTAAAGAAAAGTTCATTTATTTTTGAGAAAGAGCGAGAAAGCATGAGCAGGGAAGAGGCAGAGAGAGGGGGAGAGAGAGAGAATCCCAAGCAGGCTCCATACTGTCAGCGCAGAGCCTGATGCGGGGCTCAGTGTCATGAACCATGAGATCGTGACCTGAGTTGAAATCAAGAGTCGGACACAAGCAACTGAGCCACCCAAGCGCCCCTTACCTAGGTTTTTTTTTTTAATGTTTATTTATTTTTGAGAGAGAGCGACCGGGGTGAGGGGGAAGAGAGAGAGAGAGAGAGAGAGAGAGAGAGAGAGAGAGAGAGGAAGGATCCAAGCAGGCTCTGTGCTGACAGCAGCAAGCTCAATGTGGGGCTCCATCCAACTCATGAACCAGGAGATCATGACCTGAGCAGAAGTTGGATGCTCAACTGACTGAGCCACCCAGGATCCCCTCTAGTTTTTTTTTAAGTTTTTTATTTACTCAGTTAATTAGCTTCTACACCCAACATGGGGCTCAAACTAATGACCCTGAACTCACGAGTTGCATGCTCTTCCGACTGAGCCAGCCAGGTGCCCCGAATAATCATTTTAAATTAGATAGACATGTTGATAATATAGAGATGGTTTAATTATCCATATGTCTTAGAAATTTTGAGGCTTCATAGTAGCCAAAGTTGAGAACTTTCCTCTCAGTGTAGCAAACTCTTGTTCACTAAGTACTATGTTGGTGGATCTTTATGACATGGATGTGAGGTGGTTATACTGTTCTGGGTGCAAAGATATGAGGGGTGATGTGCTGTTTTGTGAAGGCATCACAGCCATACATGGAAGCCTGTAGTGTTCTCAAACATCAATGAGAACATAATTCTTCTTATCAAAGAGAATAGAACGTATAATTTTCCATACTATACATCGATATTCCAAGGATGGTCATTAAATCCTGTTGATTTTTCTTTCAGATATTTATCCATATCCTGTTTCAAAAAGTTAGTTCAAGTCACTCTTATCCCTCAAAAAACTGCTATAATATCATCATCCTACGTTGGATGGATCAAATTATTAAATTGATAATTGTTTTTAGGATAATAATCAAGTTTCCCACCGTGCTCTACAGGTATCTCTCTGATCTCATTTATTTGGTCCGCCAGTGTTGTTTCTTAACACTCTTTTTTTGTTGTGAGGACTCTGCTTCTTCAGGATGTTGGTTTCATTAATCTCCCCTGAAGGGCTTCATACGTGCTGACTTCTGGATCAATCTCCAATGTACCTTCACCTGGTGAATTTTTCTTAACCCTTGGTGGCTTGACCCAAGTATCAGGGCCCTGACTCCAGAGACTAGATCTGGCCCCTTGACTCTAAGCCCTGACGGCATCCTGTATTTTTTGATAGCATGTCTCAGATAAGCAATTCAATAGTTACATAATTAGCTATTTCACGTCTGTCACCTTGCTATCATATAAACTTCACAGGCCTGGCTCATTCACCTCCCTAGTGTTTCAAACAAGTGAAAATAACTAGAGACTATCTAATTTAAAGCAAATGTAATAAAAATTTTCAGTCTATTTCTTGCACAACCAACTTTAGTATTCAAACTAAATTATAGTTTCTAAAGTTATTATGAAATTTATAAAGGATAATGAATCTGATTATAGCTCATAATGGCCTTCTGGTGATGAAATTTTATTCATATTAGCCCCCAAAGGATCTCAAAATAAGCCCTGATACTACATTGCAGTGATATCCAAAAGGCCATTATTTAACATATATAATATATATTTGAGGATGTACGTCTGTAATAAACAGAATGTTTTTTAGAGTGGTTTTAGGTTGCAGTGAATGTACACTGACAAATCATTACCCAAAGTTCATACTTTACATTAGGAGTCACTCTTGGTGTTGTACATTCTATGGATAGCCACAAATGGAAATTGATATGTATCTACCATCATAGTATCCTACAGAGTAGTTGTACAGCCCCGAAAGTCCTCTTCTCACCGATCATTTTACTGTCTCCATAATATTGCCCTTTCCACAGTGTTATGTAGTTGGAGTGGTTTGATCTGCTTTTGTTTTGTTTTGTTTTGTTTTGTTTTAGCACTGAATAACATTCAGCCGTCTGGATGTACCACAATTTATCCATTCCCTGATGAAGGACATCTTAGTTGTTTCCAACTTTGGCAATTATGAATAAAGCTGCCATAAATATGTGTAAATTTGGGGGGGAATATAGTTTTCAACTTGCTTATGTAAATACAAATGTAATTGCCAGATCATATGTTAAGAGCATGTTTAGTTCTATAAGAAACTGCCAAACTATCTTCCAAAGTGGCTGTAGCATTTTGCATTCCCCCTGGCAATATATGTTTCTCCACATCCATGGCACCATTTGGTGTTGTCAGTGTTTTGGATTTGGGCCATTCCAATAGATATGTGGTGGTATTTCATTGTTGTTTTAATTTTCAGTTTCATGATAACATGACACTGGGCATTTTTTCATATGCTTATTTGCTACCTAATACATCCTCTATGGTGAGGTGTCTGTTCCAGTTTTTCAGCCACTTTTTAACTGGATTGTTTGTTCTCTTACTGTTGAACTCTAAGGGTTCTTTGTAATTTGGATAATAGTCTTTTATGAGACATGTTTTTTATTTTTTTTTTTTACAAATATTTTGTCGCAGTCAGTGGCTTGTCTTCATTCTTTTAACAGTGTCTTTCAGAGAGCAGAGGTTTTTAATTTTAATGAAATCTAGCTTATCAATTCTTTCTTTCATGGATTATGCCTTTGGTGTTGTATTTAAAAAGTCATCATCAAACCCAAGGTCATTTACGTTCTCTCCTAGGGAGTTTTTATAGTTTTGCATTTTACATTTAGGTCTGTGATTCATTTTGAGTTAATTTTTGTGAAGATCTGTGTCTAGATTCAGTTTTTTGCATGTGAATGTTCGATTATAATGTTCCACTATATTGGAAAAAAAATCTTTCTCCCTTGTGTTTCCTTTGCTCCTTTGTTGAAAATCAGCTGATTATATTTCTGTGGGACTCTGTATTCTGGTCTGCCAATCTGTTTGTTTATTTCGCTAACACCACACTGTGTTGACTATTGTAGCTCCATGTAAGTCTTGAAGTTGGTTTTGCAAATCTTCCAACTTGATTCTCCTCCTTCCATACTGTGTTGGCCTTTCTGGGTCTTTCACCTCTCCACATAAACATTAGAATCAGTTTCTCAATATGCACTAAATAGCTTGCTAAGAATGGTTGATATTGTAATAAATCTATAGATCAAGTTGGAAGGAACAAATTTAAGTCTCCCTACCCGTGAACAAATATTTTTTTCCATTAATTTAGTTCTATTTCAAAATGGTTCCTTTTCCCCCCTCCTCCTGTCAGAAGCAAGAGGGGACTTTTCTTTGATACTCAGTGTGAGAACCTGGTTGAACTTCTGAAGGTAAAATTCACAAGTGTGTGAGTCCCACCAAGACCTATTACTGGATCCCTTTGGAGTTTTAAACCCTCCGATGTGTCTATACTGACCCACCAGCAATTCGTCAGTTATAGTTCATATTTAAATACCCAGAATGTGTTCATTTGAAGGTTTCTGCTTATGGATTTCTGATCCAGTAAATTGTGTTCTTTGTATTTACCCTGGACTCTCCAGTCTGGGGGAGAGCTATTCACCCTATGACCTCACTTCTCTGACAGATCTGAGAGTTACTCATTTTTCAGTTTGTACAGCTTTTTGGTTGTTGTTAGGATGGAGTGATGGCCTCTAAGCTCTTTACTTGCTCAACCAGAAACCCTTATAATATCACTTTTTAAGTATATTTGGTAATAATAAACACAGGTGTTCTCACTTATTCTAGGCATGATTCTCAGAGCTGTATACATTTTAACACATTTGAACCTCAGAATTACTCCAGAATATAGTTAGTGGTATAATTCTATTTTACAGGTAAGGAAATAGTCAGATAAAGGGTAAGAAATTTTTCCAAGATCACATAGCTTATAGGGGATAACACTACAGTATGAGTCCAAATTGTTTGAATCCAATCTGTTAATTCCCATGCCACTTTTTTTTTTTTTTGCCTAAATGGCAACTATTTACTACCTTTAACCCTTTATTCTTTGTAGAGTAGCCTAATTTAGTTTAGGAATACTGTCTTGATGTGGCCAGGTCCTGGACCAGGGTGCTTTCATCCTTCCTAGCCAGACCTGCATCATATTTGGTCTAAGTGATTTTGATATTTGTATTCTCCTTGCTTGGAACTTGTTTAGAAGTGGGTATATTACAAAATTCTGGCCAGAGATGTTAAGGAAGTTCCAGGAGATCCTTTGGAAAGGCTCGTCTTTATTTACTATACATGATCATGTCTGAATGTGCTATCTGGGATTTTTGCGGCCTGGGAATCTAAAAGCCCAGATGACATGCTGAGGTTGGCATAATAGTAATATGAAAAGATGGTATCATTTTAGGTATTCAATTATTTTAACACCACAGCCAGCATTGTGAGTATTTCTTTTATGGGAGGCACTAGTATTTCCTAGCTGTTGAAGATGATTTGAAAAACCGTTGATAAGGGTTTTCTGTAATTTGTTGTTGAGAATAACAAACCTGATACACAAACCAAACAAAAAC
>NW_026058492.1:72500-108714 GCF_023721935.1 Panthera uncia
TTTCAAATTCTTATATATATTTAAGTGATTTTCTGCGGTATTTGAAGTGAGGAAAGGTAGGTAGGTTTGTTTTGCATGGTCCGGAACTCTGTCAGGAAAAAGCCAAATACGTTGAAGGAGGAAGACAAAATGTGGTAGGTGCAAACACAGGTTTGGGACTAAGAAGACATGGATTTACATCTAGATCCTGTCACTTCCAGACCCATGTGTGACTGTGGCCAAATGTTCAACCTAAATAGATGTCAGTTGGCTGGTGAGAAAAGAAAGAGAGAGAGAGAGAGAGAGAGAGAGAGAGATCATACGTACCTCAAAGGATTATCCTAAGATGAAAGTAGGTATTAGGTACAGGTTACAAAGTACTTCCTATGATACTAGCATCTGAAGTGCTTAAACATGATATTTACTGGACCTATCATGATGTCCTGAACGTAGAGGGAAGAAGTAATTATTTCTCGGAAATCTTCCAAACTACTCTACAAGCCTCATTGCTTCTACCTTGCAATAATTGCCACAGCCCTGTATGTGATTTAAATTAACATTTTTCTCCATCCTTTATGTTGTTTTCTTTTCACCGCTCCTCATTTTGTTAAACAAATTCCTATCTATGTATCTATGTATCACCTATCTGTCATAAATATATATACACAAGTTACACTATCTCCTTTTTAACTGGAAAATGGTGGTTCATCCTATTTTCTCCAATTATTCATTTTTTAAAGTGGGGTGTATGTCAGAGTCATCTGTGAGGATGTCCAAAAAATATAGTTGAATGGGCCCCATGCTAGACTTGAACCATAATTCCCAGGGATGGAACATAGGAACAGTGACTGAAAATTGTAAAGAAATATTTTCCCTGGTCATGGCTGATACATTAAGAACCAGCGTAGTGGAATATTTGATGCTCCTTTTATGTAGTTCTGCTGATAGATGGAGCCCAGCAAATAGTTAGTCAGGGACAAAAAGTAAAAATTATGTAATTCATTAGAAGGAATAGTTTTATTTCTGCATTTATTTATTAATGTCTCACCTCGTTCCTAAAAATGGATCAATCCAGTTTTATAATAATAGGTATGTTGGCATGATAAAATAGATTAAATTAAGTGAAAATAGAAGGAGAGTAACAAAAAGGGTAGGAAATTAAGATGAATTTGGGATGAGGTTTAGTATAAAATATTCAGTATATAAAGACTTATGTACTTGCTAAATTCAGTGCACAAATTTCACTCCAAGCTTTGTCCAGCCAAAGCAAAGAAAGAAAAATGAGCATTTGCAGAGTTTACCTAATTTACAATATAAAAATAAGCCAATGAATGAGGAAACATCATTATTGCTGATAGACCAGAAATAATCTTCTGTAGTCTGTATGTACATGATACTAGGTCCAAGTAGCCAGGCATATTTTACATGTATTCTTGGACCAGGAAAATATGAAAGTTCTAAAAAAAATAGTAATTTTGTATCTGTATACAGAGTGTAAAGATTCAATGAAGAATCAACTCTCCTCGCCCACAAATCAGTCTGAGAGTTAACTTCAGCTCTAGCACCCTACATATAAGCATATAATTCTAAGGGGAAAGCTTCTGAACATGGTTCTGTAAATTGTACAGCTAATCTTAAATATCTTAAAATATCTAGATTTATTTTTTTTCTAGGAAAGCATTTTAGTCTTGGAATGAATTACTACCTTTCCTCTAATCATACCAGAGGTAATAACATGGTTGCTAAAAGGGCTTCTTCCACTAAAGCTGGTACAAGTGATGAGGCCATTATAATTTAGGGTGTGTTCCATCCTTTTGTAAAAGGTAATTCTACAGGAGGTGACTGTAATAGATACAGTATGCTGTGATGTAGTATACAATAATAGAGTGTAATATAGCATTGTAGGACTGTAGACCTTAGAATGACAGTCCTGGGCCAAACAACTCAGGACGATCAATGTGATTTACACACCAGGCTGATGCAAACCAGGGCACATGAACATCATGAAATCCATTTAGTCCTACATGCAGTGATGGAGGCCTAGAAAATAGTCATTTTCTTTCCATCTTTTCTTGCTGTTCAATTTTGGTTGAGTGCCATATAATGTACTGAAATAAACTGTCAACATACACTGCTGTTGCTCATTGGCAAAAAGCTCTGCTGCTTTTTGGATAGTTGACAAAGTGTCTATGGCATTAACACAGAATCTTTATAAGTATGTATATCATGCGATGGTGAAACGCTGCTTTGCTGATAACAATAGTATACATACGTACGTTTTTTTACACCTATGATTTCATTTAAATTCCATTCAACACATATTTATTGGACAGTTTATGCACAAGTACCATGCTGAGTGCTGGGAATGCAAGAATGAATAATACATGGTCCCTGCACTTGAGGAAATCACAGTATAGTGGGTAATACAGGTGTAAAAACAAATAAATTATAATAAAATATGATAAATACTTATAGAAGGGAGAGGGGATGTGCTATAGGAGCTCAGAGAACAGAACAGTTAACTACATCTAGGAAAGTTATTGAAGAGGTGACATTTGATCTGGTTTTTATGAGAAATAGAGATTTTTCCTGTTCTAAGCAGTAGGACAAATATTTGCATAAGTCCTGAAACATGGAAGTTTTTGGAATGCTATAGGTATGTTCACGGGAGCTTAGTTTATGGGGGAAAAACATGGCTAAAGGGGAGAATGAGTGGAAGGAGAAGGTGTGGTGATAGGAATGGACAATTGGTTGCATACTGTGAATGACTTTGTATGCTAAACTCAGGAATTTGTATTTTATTTTGTAGCCAGTGGACAGCCAAGGGTGATTTTAATGTAGAGAAGTAACAGAATCATTTTTTTAGATAATCACCACGTGAAGGGATTAGAGAGAGGCTCTGACAGGAGACCACTGCAGTAATTTGAGAGAATGATGAGGACAGACTTGGAATAAGACCATTGCAGTGAAGATAAGAATAGAAGCCAGAATTGGGAGACATTTCTAAAAAAAATGTAAAAAGGTTTGGTTAGCGATGAGATTTTAGTCAGTGAAAGAGTGGACAAGACCAGGGGAGAATCAAAGCTTCTATCTTGGTAGAGTGTAAAAATGAATGCTGACTCTTTTTACTAAGAGAGAGGACATCAGGCAGAGTCTGTTTTGGAAATATTGAATTGAATTCAGCTCGGCACATGTCCAGTTTGAGGAACTTGCAAGGTCTGCATCCATGTATGCTGATTAAGTATTTGGAAGTACAGCTTGGTTCTCAGGAGGGAAAATATGTCTGAGAAAGAGACTTCAGATTCACCTTCATGTAGAATGTGGTTTGGGTCATGGGCATGGATAAAATCCCATGTCCAGGTTCTAGATGCCTCCTCAAATATTCTCATTCTTATCCATTCTGGGAAATCTCAGCTATTTACCATCATTGCCATCCAAGCCACCGCTGCTGTGATCTATACTACATAGACTCTGATTGTCTTTGTGCAAGATCACACCTTATGCCCACACCTTGCACATTTTCCCTCTTGCCTCAAGACCCCTTCTTTTGCGACCATGGTGTGAGGCACAGGAGCTGTCTGCTTAGCATCTTTGTATGCACAAACTGGAAGTAGAGGAGACTTACATTGTGTTCTCTTCTTCCTCAAAACAGGCTTCTGTTAATTCATACAGTCCCTCAAAACACGGCCCAATGTGATCCATCAAACAATTACATTTGGTAACAAGGGGTGCCTCCAGCTTAGTTAAACCCCTCATCCTTGTTCTCCTTCCAGCCATATCTCACTTCTTCTTTACTTCATTCTTGCTTCATGAGGATTCTACATTATAATAGAATAGTAGCAGTTAAGACTACCTAAGGCAGTGCTCTCTGGAGAAACTAGGTTATCTCACATTGGGAAGGCTGTATCATTTCTGGGACGAAGTGGGAGAACGAGACCCTCAGTAACTTGAATAGGTGAAGTTTAATATAAGGAGTTATTTATTACAACAGGGGCTTATAGTAATAAAGAATTGGCAAGACAGAAATAAAGAGAATTCTAAAATATACAGAAATAACAGATATAAGGAGAAGCCACTTCTTATAGGAGCTGAGCTAGAGTACCTGAGGGAGACTTCCTCCAGGCTTCAAAGTAGAATCCTGTTGGAGAAGTCGTAGCTCTGGCTCTGGCTCACTGAGTGGCAGATGAGTCACTGTGGTGCCTTACCAGTGGAATGTTTCAGAAATCTTCCCTTGAGGATACTGGGGAAAGCTGTTCATAGGGACATGTCTCATTATTCACACCCCAATCCAAAAATACCTAAGAAGTTTGCTGGGGGAAGTTGCTGGCCAGTGGGTGCTACTGGCTGCCATGCATCACAGAAGATGGACACTGCGGAGAACATTGGCACTGTGGAAGCTTGGTGCTGGAGAATGTATATGCACTGCAGGAAACTGTTGCTAAAAAAAAAAAAGCCCACACGGCAGTCACTTGGCACTGGGAAAGTTGAGTGCACTATAGAAACTGGACACTGGAGGAGACCTTTGTGCCACAGAAGCTGCCCAGTGAGCACTGGAACCCGGAAGAAAAATCCTTTCCTACTGAACTGTCACTCAAGTGCCCTCCAGAGACAAAACCTCATCTTCTGCCAGATGACTGAGGAAAAATAGCTGAAGGGCTCAAACTCATTTTCACTGAGCAGACAAAAAGGGTGAAAGAACCAAACATGAGTAATTCAACACCTGGGACACAAACTGAGTTATATAACCACCTTGGAAATGTAGTGCAAGTAAGAATATAATGTAGCCAGGTGCATCATGGCATTTTAGCGGGTAGGGTATGATGAGCCAGTGGGAGAGACAGATGGAAAGATCAGAGAACCAAGGAGAAAGGGATGCTAGATCTGAGGAGATCACAGATTTGAGAAATAGGATGTGGTTAACAATTCAGTGACTTTGGAGAGGTGAAAAAGGATGAAGAGTGAACAAAGTCCTTGGAATTCGTAAATGTGTCAGTTATCAATGAGTGATGTGTCAGTAACTGATTTAAGGAAGAGCCAGAATAAGATGGCATGAAGAGTAATTAGATATTGAGGAAGCAGAGATAGTCAAGTGATTTTGAAACAAATGGAAAATGCAGTAATAGGACTGATAGGTGTCAGAAAATATTTCTACTGTGATATTGGCAGTTATTAAATGAGAAAACGGTACTTGACATATTTGTGAACAGAGAAGAAAAACATGATGAAATCAAAGTTGGAGGAGTGCAAACCTCATATAGAGTCAAAGACAAAGCCTTGGAAAGAAAGAGGGATCCCTCTTCCTCTGAGAAAATATGGAAAGGGTAGTGATGATGCATTATGTTGGCAGAGAGGGCCTGAGGAAAAGCTCTGGTCTACGGTTAGAAGACCTGGAGGCTGACATTTTATTTCTGCCTAGTAATGGGCTTTTGACCTTCTACATGTCACACCCTTACTGTATCTCAATTTTCTACCAGCTAATTTTGTGGTGTGAACATACTGCTATCTGCGATCCCCTTGAGAACTAACATTCCATAGCAATGTTCGACTCTCCATTTTATACTTGGAAAATAAGAAGCAGGAAGGATAATTACTTGTCCAAGCTTATCCAGAAAGTCGGCAATAAATTTGAGAGATGCACAGAGGACGGGAGCATTGAGACACAGGCAAAGTACACAGAATGTTTTGTACAAAATCTATTTTATATGAGCCACCTGAATAAGCCAACTCATGAAATGTTAGAATAGTGCATCAAATATGTCTGTACTGCAGAAACATAACATCAGTGGAATACAGCCCAGCATAATTACAGCCCACTCAGTGTAATGTGCATATGGAATACAAAGCAGGTCTCAGATAAAAATATATTGTAGGATTTATATCAAGGGTAAGAAAGGGGAAAGAGAAACAGAGGAAACTCATGAGTACCTGAGAACAACTGTAGCCAGTACATAGAAATAATGGTATTGGTCATTCCAAAATTAATAGTAATGCGAAGAGACCTCCGGGATTTCCCCTCTCAACCTCTGCATATAATAGACAGAGATGCCCAAATTCTGTGCTTCTCAAACATTATTGGTTGGACAGGTCACTTACAAATCTAGTTAAAATTTAGATTCTGATTTAGCAGGCCTGGGGCTTGGGGTGGGGTCTGAGATTCTGTATTTCTTTGTAACAAGTTCCCAGGTGATGTAGACCAAACTTTGAGTAGCAAGGGTCTAAGAAATGACAACTGGTTGAACTGCAGGGCCAGTATTGAATGCATGTGAAATCAACTACAAAACAAACCGAACAATCTTGGGGGGGAAAGTACTAAGACGGACTAGTCTCGGAGGCTCGAAGGAGATTTTTGTACACACTTTATTTCAGCTTAGTTTTAAAATTATTATGGTCCCTTTAAAACAATCGACAGCTAATATTTGCAGCAGATTCATGAACGTTAGTGACCATCTAATGAGTACTTCTGATAATTTTCTTTGCAAATCAAATGCTAGCAGAGCCTGAGGGACTCCTACAGACTGGAGGAAACTTAGGAGAAATAACTAAATGCAATGTGAGAACCCGCAAGAAAAAGACATAGATGGAAAAATTGGTGAAATTCAAATGAGGTTTGTAGACTGGTTAATAATATTGCACCTTTCCTAATATTAAAATTTATGCTAGGTTTATACAAAAGGTTAACACTGGAAGAAGGAGGTAGAGTGAGGGAAATAATGGACTCTATAATTTTATGAATTTTCTATAAGTGTCAGATGATTTCAAATTTAAAAGTTTATTTTGGATCAGATGATAGTTCTATATTTAATTTTTTGAAGAACCTCCATATTGTTTTCCACAGTGTCTGCACCGATTTGTGTTTCTACTAATACAGGAGGAGGGGAAAGGGAGAGGGAGGTACAAGCTTCCAGTTATGGAATGAGTAAGTCATGGGAATAAAAGGCACAGTGTAGGGAATATAGTGAATGGTATTGTCATAGCGATGCACAGTGACAGACGGTGGTTGCACCTGTGGTGAGCATAACATGTAGAGTTGTTGAATCACAATATTGTACACCTGAAACTAATGTAACATTGTGAGTCAACTATACTAAAAAAAAAAGTATTTTTAATGAAACGCCATACCTGTGCTTTATTCTCGACCTACTAGTCCGGAATCTCTACAGGGGTACCAGGAATTTGCATTTTTAACACATTCCTGGGACAGTTATTTTGCTCAGTAAGACTCAAGAAAAACTTCCGACACAGCTTTCCCTTAAGGATCTTATTGCAATCCTGCCTCTCAGGTAGAGAGGACAGCAGGCAGTGAGAAGGAATGGCTGGCTACTCCAGCCTCACGGGGTGGTTCTGCGTACTGCGCAGTATACACGCTCCTGCCTTGTCCACCTCTCTGCTCCGCTTCTCTGGTGTCACATTCTAAAGCAGTCTTGTGTTTGGACTAAAGATTTTACCTTATCAGAATCTATTTGATGTTTTGTTAATTTACATAAAGACTGCCTGTAATTTCATTTGAAGGTGAAATCTGCTTTGGAGGATGATATTGAGGCTCTGGGATATACTTCTAAAAGATTCCACATTATAGGAAGCCTGTGCATTGGAAAGAAATGCTGGATTTTTCCAAGTTGGATCCAAATCAATCACAGGCCTAATGCTTAACACTGCTGATATGTCAGTCATTTGCCAGAATGGTGTGCCATTCATATTGTTAAATGAACATTTTCATTTCCCAGAGGAGTCATCCACTGCCCATCCTTATAATACGGAGCATTGTTCCCAAGCTATTTACATCAGCACTGCTCCTTACAATGGACCTGTTTCATTGGTTTACATAAATTGAAGGGTGCTTTTAAATAAACTAGAAAAGAACGAACCATCATGCTGCTTGTGATTAATCAGAGAGATTGTGTGACAACGAGAAGATGCATCAGAATATAAGGGGAATATTATGGACACCAGCTTTAATAATGTATAGTATACATTTAAACAGCCTTATTTGGAAAAGGTCCATATTGACTATATGCACCAAAAGGGTGATTTAGAGGAGTTTTTCTTGTGCATTATGATTATGTGACCAGAAGCAGGAAACAGTATTTAGAGTGTTAATCATTTAATGAGGTCTGTCCTAATATTCAGATTTTTTAAAAGTGTGCTTTGTGGAGATACATGAATTTTTATGAGTTTTAATGGATGGTTTTAGAAGCTAACTTACTTTTCTTTTCAAATCAAAGATATTGGGTAATTTTTGTGTAAATTGTCTTTATTTTTCATACAATTAATAAGTAAATAACAAATCTGGAAATAGAAAGGAGTGGATCCCCCCCCATTCTTTCTCTTTGCTGCTGAGTAGAAACCAACCCGACAAGTGAAAATTACTGCAACATGTTCTGAAATCAAATTTTCCCACAGAAAGAGAAAATTATTTGCACAGATAACGTCGTTTTCATGTGCATAGATTCAGTATGAAGATACTGTGAAAATGGTTCCGTATGTATTTCTTTTTAATTCATCAAGTACCAGTCCACTATGTGAAACAAAAACTAGTAAGCATTTGTGTACAGCCCTAGACACACCCAATACAAACAAACACGGACCCACTAGAATAAAAGCCTTAACAAATTCTCATTATTCAGGTAGTTAAAGAGGAAACTAAATAGCAGCACCAACCTGCTGTAAATCCTCAAGGCTGACAGAGAAGTGGTTATGACAGCTTTCACATTATCTTATTGCAGAATCGAGGCAGTAGTCACAGCTGGCTCATATGTCAAAATGTGTCAGGACTTAAATGGTAAAACAGGAGTGCAACAGCAATTGGCTTTTCAATCAATAACACAATCAATATATTTCACAGATATTTTCCCATATCTAAATTACTCTGCAGAGATGAGGGAGCCCGACTGAGTGTTTATAAATCAATAAAACACACAGCTAAAGGACATCTGCTCCTGTTCTTTTACTTCAAGGTGCTGTTTGCCTTTTCTTTCCAACTCCCTTCTTATTTAAGAATGTACTTTTGAGGACAAACAGCCCTCTTGTGCACACAAATCAGCTTACTGCTGCATTTTGTGCACATGATGTTTTTTAATAATTTTGTGCTTGAGCATTCAACTAAGTGGAAGGACAGCTTTTCTTAGCTTAGAATGCTCTGACTGTTAGAATTAATAAAGCAGCTTTCAAATTTCAAGTAATATATGCTACATAAACTTCAAATAAATAATATCAAAGTACAGCATCCAGACTTGCGAGTTGAAATAATAACCCAGGGCATTATTTTTTTTCCTCACATGGAACAATATTCTTGCTGAAAATTATATATTGTATTTGTGCAGATATGTCACAAATGAGAAAAATGCTGTCCTCTACAAATCTGTCCCCTTTGCAGGAAGATATGATGGGGGCAAAAAAAAAAATCTACAATTTAATGCAAAACTCTAATGCTGACATATAATTTTATTTCCATCCTGTATATCAAAACGAGGTGAAGTATGAAGCATGGTTTAACAAAAGCTGCGGTATTCTGAGTTAAATCTGCCATACTCTGTCAATAGCCTTTATACCACAAAGTAATATTATGTCCCACACTGTCAGTGCTTTAAAAAAAAAAAAAATACAGAAGGCCATATTGTGTTACAAGTGGAATGCAAATTAAATACATCAATCCATATACTTTTCCTAAGCTTCTGTTGCCGAGGGAAACATTTCCCAAGTAGCTTACCCTAAAACACAAGCAACTGAGGCATCATGGTGAGGATATCACTTCTGTGTGAATTTAGGACATGATTCAAAAATAGGGCACTAAAATGGAAGACACTCCTCCTTAATGAAAGCTTATATTTGCCACTCTTCTTTTTCTATGAATTTATAACTAAGAATATTTACTCTTATTCCAATGGCTAGAGTGACTGTTTTACCTATCGTTGGCAACACCTTATGAATACAGATAGAATTTCATTCCTTCTGCCAATGTTTTCTTCTGACAAGTAATTATCTTCACACTTGTAATTGGTTAATTAGAATGTAATGTTTTTTGTCAGGTCCCACCCTTTCTTCCAACCTCATCTACCACTACCTCTGTCTTCGACCTCCTATCTCAGGGAAGTGGGATCTCACTCCATTCTGTGAATAACCCTTGCACTGTCCAGATTTCATGCCTTTCTTCAGCCTGCTGAAAAATTCTTCAACTCGTGAACCTATTGCATTTGTCATTGTTGTAGGACCTGTTGGAAATCCAATGTTTCTGGTACCCATCATGCCCTCCAACCAGAATTAGATACTTTTTTCTAAATTTGTACATCATGTTTCTCATGATTCTATGAGATACTTAAGTGCTGCCTTCTTTTGTAATTATTCATTAATGATTGCTTCCCTAAGAATGCATTGTCAAACACTCAAGTGTTTGGGACTATAGTCATTTTTTTCTTGATTCCCTGCTTCTGAATAAATACTGAATTGTTTCATTTTTTTTTCTTGAAGGAAGCATGTGTTTAAGGCATTTAAAATAATTTATAGGGGCGACTGGGTGGCTGAGTCGGTTGAGCATCTGACTTCAGCTCAGGTCATGATCTCATGGTCCATGAGTTCGAGCCCCATGTTGCTCTCATGAGTTCGAGCCCCATGTTGCTCTCTGTGCTGACAGCTCAGAGCCTGGAGCCTGCTTCAGATTCTGTGTCTTCCTCTCTCTATGTACCTCCCTCGCTCACATTTTGTCTCTCTTTCTCAAAAAATAAACATTAAAAAAAATTAAAAATAATTTATAGAAAACAATACAATGGGCTTTAAACTCCTACAAAAAGTTTCAATCTCCCTCATTTCATTTGTATAAATATTCATGAATGCCTCCTTTATGCTGGAGGCTGGACTATAGCACTGGACAAAACAGACAGTAATTCCTGCCTCCACTTTACTTACATTTTGGCAGTAATCAGTAAGTTGGGAATTAAACCATAATGTATATAATTTTTATACATATAACTTCCAAAGATTTAAGACCAGTTTTGAGGCCCATACAGAATATATTTTCATAGTTTTCTCATAAGTATGTCCCATGTAATATTTGGTATATACTTATACTAAAAATGTAATGCCTTGTTTACCTGAAAGTCAAGTTTAACTACGTGTTGTGCATTTTATCAGGGAACCCCAACTTAAATACTATTTAATAAATTGATAGTAAATAATTTTAATAAATTAAACTATGTACACTATTAATGCAGACATTAAATTGTTTTTTAAGGACAAACAAAATAAAGTCAAAATAAAAATTATAGCATGTAGAGAGTAATGTTACTTTTATCTTTTCAAATTATATATATATATATATATATACATACACACATAAACACATACATACATACATACATACATATGCATAAATATGGGAAAACACCAAAGAATTTTTGGAAATGTGGGGCTATACATGGACCCAAATTGATAGACACCCTCTGCCCATTGGGAATTTTTCAACTAATATAAACATACCATGTTGGTGCAGTCTCATTTCAGTTGCCAATTGACTCCTCAGTTAATTTTTTCACTTCCTTTGCCACTGTTTTTCTCTCCTTGGAAGCCATTCACGTTTCACTGAAGTTTCCTGTTTGCAAGACTGGCCACAAAACGTTCTCAACAAACCTGTCCTTACCTCCCTATAAACATATATATATATATATATATATATATATATATATATATATATATATATATATACCTCTTCTACTTTAAAGTTTTTAACTGCTATTCCGACAGAAAAATAGGTCACATATATTTTAAAATAGAAGTGATACAAAGCCCAAGAGATATTGCAGGTTACTTGTAGTCATGGTTTGCCCACCATTGGAGATACAATAATGGAAGCCCTTAGCTTTTGTTCTTGGTAGTGAGCCTTAAGTGGCCTTCCAAACACCTTGAGACCATATTTGAGCGTTTTCCTAATTCTCTTTACCCTTCTATAGAAAGCCTTCTCAAGTGAGACTGAAGGGATATTCTTTTGGCCACAAGAATAATGTTTATCTTTATGGAGATCTAAGGTGAATGAGCTTAGGGCATGGTGTAGCACAAAAACATTAAATCAAACTTCTGAAAATTATTATTTTTATTTCTTGAATCATTCATTATAGGCAGTAAATACGTTTTAAAATATTTCTAAAATGAAACTCACAATAAGCAATTTATATGTGAATTTACTTTACAGTAAAATTGGAAATTGTCTCTTGTGGAGAAGTCAGTGACCTTATGATGTTCTCAGCAACAGCTGGCCTTAACTGAGTACTTACTACGTTCCAGGCACTTTCTATATTCAGTCCAAGATCAAATATAACTTCACTTTAGATGGTAGAATGTTTTTATATACCTTGGCATTTGGCTAAATATATGTGTGCAAAAATAGAGCCAGAAACAGCATTGAGAACTTGTGTTCAGGATGAGGTCTCTGAAAATGCTACAATGTCTTCAGCCGAAATAGAAGATGGGGACATACTGAGCAGAATATAAGCTAGATGGTAAGCAGTAGTCCTTGATGGGATGCAGAAGAGGAAATAAAGGAGAAAATCATCCATTAGGCATTTGGAATTGCACGCAGAAATAGTTTATAAAATTACCTATAAATCTTAATTGCCATGAAATTCCCCCCAAATGTTCTAATGTTCAGCCTCCAAATCCCTTCCTCCCCCTCACTGTTTGCATAGTAGGGTAAAAGTATCCTTAGAGCTGATGAAGTAAACCTAAGGATGGATATTAAATCAATCCAGGATGGAAGCTCTTGCCCTCATATCAGCTATCGAGTGAATTAAGCACAGACACACTTTGAATTAGTCTTGAGGAAGCCAGGCAGAGTAGCAAGTCTCAGACTGCTCTTGAAGACATCGACAAATGAGATCTATATCAAGTTTTAAAAACATACTGAGGACTCAATTTGGTATCTCATTATCAGAAAATTCAATACAAAGTGAAACAGTTCAGAGGGCTTAAAAATATTAATTGATAATGATAAAGAAGAAAGGTGATTGACTAAGGGTAGATTCAATTTGATTCAAAGGCAGTGAATACATGAAAGTTATAAGTAGCAACAAAGGAGAATTGTTTTGTTGACAGTCATGCAAATAAGCATTGACCCATATGCTCAGTGCCTAAAATAAATTTAGTGTTCTTTGTTCACATTTCCTGTCAGCTTGGGTTTTATAACAAGTTACATTTTGTTGGAACTCTGAGAAAACTTGTTGCAGGAAGGAGCTTGTCTTCTTTTAACCTGCTGATTACTAGAACACTAAAAGAGTATGGTTGAATGGAAGGCTGAAGCAATGGCATTTGTAATTTAATTTGGGTCAACGAACATTTGAGGAACCAAATATAACTCTCATGGTCTAATAATTCTTGAAAACTCTTTGAAAAGCTGGTTTAACATTCTTCTTGTAAACACTTGGAAACAAAAACCTTTTAAAATATTTTAATTATGTAATATGTCAAACACATATGTCAAACACAGAGGCACCTTATGTGCTCAGCAGATAGATTAACATTTTATCACCTTTGTTTCAAAATTTAGATTTCTAAGAAATAAATACGGGTTCCCCCTGCTATCCAGAATCAGAATATTCCTATGAAAACCTTCATAAACTGAAATGATATAAGTGAAGAAGCAATTACCGTTTCCTAAAAGCAAAAAATCCTCTTTGGATTTCTTTTTGTTAGTGAAAACAGATAGTGGTGTGGGTCTTTAGTAAAAGGGAAGTGGTGTAAAGCGAACATTTGGATAGCAGGGTAAACCTGTATTAGAGGTGCCCTTAAAGTGATCCTTTCCATTTTATTCGGCATCATCCACTCCTAACATAAAATAAATATCTTGAATACATGAGCATTGTTCCTTTTAATATGCTAAATTATTACTATAAAATCACATACCCTATATAGCACATATTAATTTTTATATTTTTAATTTCTATAATTGTATCATGCTATATCATGTGAAACTTGATTTTTCTTATTTAACAAAATGTATTAGAGAGTCATCATACTGATTTTTGTAGAAATAGTGTGTTGTATTAATATTCCAATGATTAAATAACAATTCATCCATCCTCTCATTGAATGACGTTTTAAATTGTTTGATAGTTTTGCCAAAAAAATGCTTCAATCAACTCTCTTGTAAAGTCTCCTTGTACATGTGTGAGTGTTCTCTAGAATATATAATTCAAAATGGAATTTATGTGCATTTTCAACTTTGCTAGGTATTGTTAAAATATCTTGTTATTTAATCTTACATCTGCTATTTGCAAAATCACTTTTTGTGGATATTCTATAAAAGGCATTTTTTCTTGTTAAGCTTTTTCTATGTTTTATTTATTCATTCTAGCAGGAAGTTATATTTGTACATGGTTTCTTACAGGAGTATCATTAACATTTTTTTCTATATATGAGTTGCCAATAAATGATGTACAATGTATTGAATAGTACATCATTTCCCTAGAGTTGCACACTCACTTTGCCACATAAAAACCATACATACAAACATAGATATGCATATATAATAAGCATATATATATGCTATGTATTGCAATATTTTCTATTATTTTGTTTTTCCCTATATCCTTATATGTCTTTACATGTCATATTTTTCTTGCTTTGTGTCATTGCCTAGGACTTCAAATACAGTTGACTAAAAAATGATGAGGTAGACATTCACCTCAATTTTAAAGAAAATAACCCTAAGATTTTAGCATTAACAGTGTGTAAATATATATATATATATCAATGTGTAAATATATATATAAATTATATATATAAATTAAATATGTATATTATATGCATATATATTTATATATATTTACACACATACATACATATATACAATTGTATATGGCTTTTACTCTTTTGGTAATTACAGAAATCATTTTCTTTAATCATTACTTTGATAAAGTTGATAAAGTTATATTTATAATTACTTAATATTATATTTTTGAGGCCTACCATTTTTGCATTTGTCAATTTTAAAAAATTACGTTGTTGGAGTAATGGAATTAGTATTTATTTACATATTTATACCTATATTTTGAGTCTTATTATTTTTATTTTCTATACTCTCCCTTGTTAATGTTGGTATCAATGTCATACTAATCCCTTAACATTACTTGCAAGTTTTCATGTTTATCCTTTAAATTTTCTGTGCAATTTTTCTGTGTTCTATTTTACAAAAAATCATCCATAAATTAATCTCTGCTGATACTTGTATGCGGGTAGAATTTTAACTTCTGATTCAATTTTTCAATGGATAGATCTGGGCTTGACTCTTTAGCCATTCTTTTTTCTAGCATCAGTTTGTATGCTGTATATATTTCTAGACAAATGCCCGTTTCTTCTTAAGATTACAAATGTTTGAGTGTGAATGGTTCATAATATTCCAAATGATATGTAACCCCTCTCTATTACATGTAATGTTATCTACTGTGGTAAAGACTACCTAATGGTTACCAGCCCTCTTTCCAGGCTTCTTGCTGGTAGATTGAGTACACATAATATATTTTGGCTAATGGAGGTGAGGAACATAATATCCACAATTTCCAGATCTAGCTCTAAAATATCCCACCATACCATTATGATCATTCTCTTTGTTTTCAGACAAATAAAATAAATACAGTGAAGGGCTCTAAGGGAGCCCTAAAGGGAGGTGGAACCAAAAGATTGAAATTTCACTTCAATATATATAAATAAAAATTTATTTTATATATCTTACTTGGGGTTTATTCTGCTTCCTGAATCTGAAAGTCTATGATTTTGGTTAATGTTATGAAAGGTGCAAAGATCTTGGCTTGAAGTTACTGCTTGGAGGAGAGCTATCCATGAGAACCACATAAAGGGCATTAGACAGTAAGGAGGGTGAGATACAAAACCCCCACCCTAATCCCTCCCCATCCTTTTTTTCAAACAGCTGTGCATAGCAGTTAAAATTAAGGACCCCGAGTGGTTGACTCTTTAAAAAAATATTTCTCATATTGTTTTATTGTTTATTTTGTGGCCAATCTTATAAAAGGTCTTTTTTTCCAGAGAGCCAGCTTTTGGTTTGATGGTCTTCTCCATTCTTTCTTTCCTTTTTCCAGTATCCTTTTTCCAAAGGGATTGCTATGTTGGACATTTTCTAACTTCTTGAACCAGTTACTCTATGAATTTTGTCTCTATTCTTTCTGAAACATGAATTTGATGCTATAAATTTTCCTCTAGGTACTACTTTAGCTAAGCTCTACAAGATTAATTTTATTTGAAGTAGTCTCAAAATCATTCTCTTTTAAATGTTTGATGATTATCATTTTCATTTCTTAAACCATGATTTATTTAGAATGCTTAAAATTTCCAATAGATGCAATTTTATTGATATATAACTCAATGTTATTGGAGTCACACATAGACTTATTCTTTGATGTTTGTTGGTATAAACTTTCTGACCTTGTGCATGGTCTTTAAATTTTTTGTAAATAATTCATATGTGCTTGGAAAGAATGTGAATTTTCTTGTTACTACTATATGCAGAGATCATAGTTTCTCTAACATGTCAATCTTGCTAATTGTTATATCCGGACCTTGTAAAACTGATTTTTACGTGATTATCTGGTACTGAAAAAGGTGTATAACAATATTGTACTACAATTCTAGAGTTTTAATTTCTTCTGAGTTAAATTTTTTGCTTTATTTATTTTAATTTCATATTATCAGGCCCATATAAATTTTAATTATTGTGATTCCTTACCAATTAGAAATCATTAATTATACAATGACTCCTTTATTACTGCAGTAATGTATATGCCTAAGTCTACTATGTCTCAGGTGCAAAGAGCTAAAATAGCTACCTACTGATAAATTTATTCCCACGTCTATTTCCCAAGCTTTTACTTTCAGCCTTTCTGTGTCTTAAAGTCTGGTATTGTCTTTAGTAAATAGTTTGTTGCTGAATGCAATTTTGGAGATCCAGTCTGATAATATCTAACTTTAATTATTGATGTGCAGTATTTTGTACTTATTATGATTGCCAATATATTTGTATTTATGTCTGGTGTTTTATTTGTGTTTTTTACATGCCCTACATTTTCTTGCTTCTTTTTTCTTTCCCTTGCCTTATTTGGACTCAATGTTGAGGTTTTTAAATTTATTTTTTCTACTCCACTGGTTTAAAGTTATAGTTCTTTTCTTTTAAGGCTTCTCTTTAAATTTTAAACATACGTGCTTTACTTAGATTCTAAAGTTAGTCAAACATCCTTCTTCTGTAGAACTTGAAGTACATATGAAGGGATTTAAGGAGAGACGGGACTTTCTGGCAGGACAGTTTCTTGGTATGCAATGAAAGAGCTAGTTAGGTTTCTCAGACTGGAAATGATATTCCTGGGCCTGAGGGATGGGAGAAAGACAGATTCCTTTGGTTCTTTTAGCTTCAGAGACCCAGTGCCTGTTAAGAAGCACTAGAGATGCAGCAAACTGCCCCCCCCCTACCCCCCCCCCCCTCCAGTGGAATAGGAGCATGATCTCCTAGGCAGAGAAAATCATAGAGAGGCTCATAAAAAGTTTTCATCTCCCAGGTAGACATGAAATCTGCAGAAACTCACGGGAACTGCAGAGGAAGTGGGGACAAAAGACAAAGGTATCTGGGTGGTAATTTCCTTGAGCCTATAGCTGACACCTCCCCCTCAAGAACTGGTATTGCCTAAGGCTTCAGAATGCACAAATAGAAAGACTTTGAGTCATGGAAATGAAGTTTTCCTTTAAAGCAAAATAAATGGGAATTTGGGGTCAAAATGAAATATTAACAGTAAAAAACTGCATTTCTTACACATCTGAGCTTATGAATAAAGACTATCATACATAACAAAAATGAATTATTTCTTCAGGGTAAAAGAGGAGATGATGAAAAGTGAGACAGTGACAGTTTACAAAACTAAATATTTGTTTAATTATTTAATGTTTATTTATTTTTGACAGAGAGAGAGAGACAGAGCAGAGGGGGGATGGGCAGAGAGAGAGATACACACAGAATCCAAAGCAGGCTCTAGGCTCTGAGCTGTCAGCACAGAGCCTGACGTGGCTCTTGAACTCACGGACTGCAAAATCATGAGCTGAGCCGAAGTCGGACACTCTAGTGACTGAGCCACGCAGGCGCCCCAAAACATTTGTTTAATTACATACAAATATATTTAATGTAAAAATTTTCCCTCTGAAAATAAAGGGAAAGTACCTTAGAATTCATGTAGTTTAATATTCTTGTTTCTCTAGGGGGATGCCGATCCTCAGGGTGCTGGGAGACTTGCTCGTTTTTAGTAGGTAGAGGATGGGACTGGACTAAAGTATCTTGACTCCCTAGTTCAGTGCTCTTCCCACAGCCCTCTGCTGCATCTGAAAATGTAGGGGGAAGGGCCACTGAAAATGGTAATACTTCTCAGTACTGGAAAGGCACATAGAGGGCAGAGTACGCCCAGAAAGTCCTTGCAATTAATTATTTGCTAAATTCAACAATCTGACTAGTGAGAACCACTAAATAATAGATAATACTTCAGAAACAATATTGTACTGCATCATCTATCAGCTGCTGTGAGTCAATATGTAACTGTAGTTGTTCTTTTGTTTTCTAAATTCTATAAGCATATGAAGAACAATTCTACAAATCACTGTGGTAAACAAGGGTCCTAGGACACTTCACCCAAAGTTTCTGTTTATTTCAAAAAGTGTTTAACAGTGTTCTATTTATATACTAGGCTACTTTACCATTGAGATAGCAAACAACTATGCTTTATGCCACTGTATAAGAGACAACGAAAAGATTATTATCATACAAGTCATTCTATTTCAAAAATCTTAACAAGTTCGAACATCATTTGACACCAACACAAGTTAGACGTATAGTATTATGGATGCTAGAAAATTCTACAATAGGCATTAGAAATGCTTTAAAAAAAAAGTTATTCCTCGTCGATAATACTATAAGCTGGAGAGATAAGTTAAAGACCCAGGAGGCAGATGTTTGTGCTCATGTAGACATCTCAGTTGTACTAAACAAACCATGATAGAGTGCTTATTAAAATGTTTAAATATAGAAAGGGATGAGAATTGCTTCAAAAGGACAATTTCATATATATATTCTGATCATCATAAAATATCTGTGAAGGAAAAGATTCTGAAAATTTAATCCAGAATTGAACCGGGAAATCTACAATATTGTCTGGTATTAAATCATTGATGGTGACATTATCAGAAGTAAACATGTCCATATATATATGGCCTCAAATATATACTAAAAGACATATATGTTTTAAATTTGTAGGTCTCTAGTTTGAAAAATTATGTTCAGTATGGTATCCTCAGGATCCCACCAGATGCCTAGATCCGTGTGTCAATATACTATGGTTACTTGGGAATGAAATTGGCCAGATACACTTTACAGTGATTTCTAATATGAAAATTAAAGCGCATATGTTGCTTGGGTTAATTAGAATATTTTATGAATTAGAATACCCATTTTAGTGATGATTTCAGAGGCACTTTACTTTGTTATATGGTATTTATGTGTCAGAAAACTTTTGTTCTAACAATTAAGATTTTTGTTATAATTTAGGAAGACTGGATACCTGGAGATGATTGGGATAATTAGTGAAATGTTGAGTTAGGAGATGATTAATTTGTTTAATTAGACTTTTGTCCTTTTCCCCCAACTTTGTATAAGTATGTATATACCTTTTATATTTTCAAGATAGTTCATGACCTAGAAGTTTTCAAACTGTATGAGTTCTAATTTTGACCCCAACATTGATTTTATTTTCCACCCATCTCCCCAGGATAAATCATTAACCCCATCTAGTAAAACAGCAAACACCATCTTTCATGCTGAGCGAATGCACTACGTTTTAAAGGAATTCCCTGGGTGATACTCACTACAAACAATTGCCCTTTTGCTCATCCATTCTTTGTCTGACCGTTTTCTCATAAAAAGGAACAGTTGGGACTTTATATAGTTCCCCCTTTGTCTTCCAGCTTCCCTCTTAGAGCAAACAGAGGAACTTTTGGCTTTAGTCTGTTTAATCATTCAATGGCAATCAAATATGTAATCTCTCGTCGATATTATTTTTAAGTGACAGACAAGATGGTTACCTCATAAGGCTTAGTAAAATACAGATAATGTGGTTTCTATGGTTTGTTGTTGTTTGTTTATTTAATGAGACCTTAATTAGTTAGGCTGGATTCATAACTGCTCAATCTGTTTCAAAGATGTCCAGTACAGTCTCAAGGAAATATCCCAGAAGGAACCATTTCATTCACATTAGTAAAAGTTCTTTCCACTCCCCAAACGATTTCTCTTTTTAAACTCAAGGAAGGATTAAGGTCATTGATTGCAAAATAATTTAAAAGTAGATCAATCAATCATAATTACTAGTTTGTTTTCTATAATTTGCGGTGATACATTTAATTTAGAAAACACTGAACACAAATATATAATAGAGTTACTTACTAAAGTGTAAAGCATATTATTAATATGGTAATGGTTAAAACAATTTGCTTCTTTCTTTTTCTCCAACTCTCTTGCAACAATATAGACTGTTCCGGGATTCACAGGGTTAGATATCCTTGTGATAAAAAGGGTGCTAAAATTTTGACTTTGACCATGAAATTTGTTCCACTCTTCTAAAGAAACATCACCAACCTGTAAAGGGATTTTAACAACATGTCTTTCAAAGTCAAACAATGCAATTCTTATACAGAGAAGGACGCATTGACTGGTAATGAGGTGTGAGAAGTTTCAAATAGCTTGGTGTGGGACCAAGGTTAATATAATTATGGACCACAAACCCCAAGAAATCATTCACTCTCTTACGTCTGAACTACCAGCCTGCAATAAAAGGTGGTCTTTCAGTCTTCAGTGCACTGATTTAAAATGATCTATTGATCTGGACCAAAGAAAGATGAATATACTGAGGAGCTGAGGCCGCCTCTAAGTGATAATGAGCAGAACCGAAGGAATGTAGCTGTGGGATAGGGAATCTTCTTTCTACAAAAGGCTATGGCAAAAGCTGGGACTTTAAAGAACAATGACAAAGATTCGAAGAGGAATGTCATTCTTGTGGTCCCTGAGAAAATGCATTAAAAGGATGTTAGGAACTACAGAGAAGAATCATACAAGTGAATAAAAGATGGGTTCTTTGCAGTTGGGGACTAAAGCAGGAACCAAAGAGAATCACATAACTTTGGGAACTGTGGAAGCTTTACTTCTAAAGATTTCGTTTTCTTTTTTTAGCCTGGGCAAATGAAAAATGTGGTAAGAAAAAAAGCCCATCAGATCTTTCAGTCATGAGCATTTTCATGTGTGTTCTGATCAAGAAACAATATTATGGAGATATGTGTTTCTCTGGTTTATATGCGCCTTCCCACTCCTTTTATTACTCGTGGCCACAGACACGAGCATACAAGTTTTGCAGATAATTCCTTTTTACTAATGATATGTTGGAAAATAGTACATATATGTATTTTTGTGTGTTACAAACAAGCTAGCTTTAAAAATAGATGTCTGAGTTTCAGAAACTCCTTGTTTGAAGCAAGACACACATTTGACAGTACAATTGTAAATGGTTCTATTTGCATTAATACATGCTGTTTATTATTACATTAATTGCATTCTGATATTAATATGTTAATGATATTAGTATGTTAATTTGTCTCTATCACATTTTTCAGTGAGAATTTTCCTTGGGTTATAGTGGAGAAATTATTTTAACACATTTTCCTCCCTCTGGCATAAAAACAAACAAAAAACCCGTGCAATGATATTTGTTCTACTTAAACATCAGTGTAGATATTGTGTAAACATTTAAGTCAGGATTAATCACATTTATGAGCATATTTGGACACTTTAGTAGTTAGAAATTAAAAGCAATATAAGTGAAATATTTCCATTTTCTCTCTCATGCCTCGTCTAGACAGGCCTAACACTCTACAAAGCTTCCCTTCACTGTGTGGCTCCAGTTTTCCTCACTTCTCTTAGCCCCTTGTGGGATATTCCGCAAGGAACAGAACTGAGGGGTGTGTGTGTGTGTGTGTGTGTGTGTGTGTGTGTGTGTGACTTAGCTCAGGTTCCTGAGAAAACACTAAGCAAATATGCATGCTTTCAACTTGGACTCCAAACGTATAACTGGAAATTGGGAAAGAGATACTCATTATTTTGAAGGAGTATGTGTAATGTGGGAGGGGTAAATGGCCCTAGACTTAGGAAAGCTTGAGTATAAATCCTGGCTTTGCCAAATATTTAGCTAAGGTTTTGACTTCTCCAAGTCTCTCCTATGCAAAATGGGGATAACAGTATCTGCCTAAATATGTTTTTATGGTCTTTTACTGTCTATATTTTTTATTATCTATATATTTACTTGTATATTTATTAAATATATATGTGTAAATATGTAATAATATGTTATATGTATATATGTAAATATATATATATACTTACAAATATCCACATAGATACACACACACACACACACACACACATCAAAAGGCAGGCAGTAAAACAGCAATCTACCATCCCACACTTCCCCCGTTTCCATCTCCCCAAGAAAATCACTTTTAACATTTCTACTTGCTTTTTCAGATATTAAGCTCCACATTTCCAAATAATGAATTTGTAATGCTATTTTATATATATTTTTCAATTTAAGGTTATCCAATTGCTAACATAGCAGATGATGATTTAGCTCTCTTATCTTCCCCTACCTACTCACATACCACCCCTTGCACATCTGCATTGTACAATTATGTTTTAAAAATGAGGTAAATCAATATCCAGTGCTTACTTTTCATGACTGTCTAGTATTGTTTGCACGTGAGTCATGGAATACACAACTAATAAATGAACTTCCATACACCGAATTTTGTTTTCTGGAGTTAACAAGTGCCTCATCTTCTAATTTGATGGTATTCTGGAACATGAATAATTCATCCCTACGTTATACAAAATAACTGAAAAAGTCCTTTATATGTGATAAAACACATAAGGTATTTATTATTTTCTTGTGTGTCTGTCCCTATATGATGTTCTTCTCGGCATCTGTTGCTGTCCAGGTGTGCTGGCTAGAGCTTGTCAGCTGTGTGTCCAGGTAGCTCTTTCACCGGGAAATCCTAATACCTGTCTTGATTGGAGGCTTTGTTTCCTCTTTCTTTGTTTCCCTCTTGTTTTAGAGAAATACATTACCAAGCTTCTTGAAAAGAGTGTACTAGAATTTTGAAGTCTTGTTTTAAGAACACACTGGTTTGAAAATAATTTTTAACCTCATATTTGAATGATAATGTTTCTATTAGAGGCAATTCTGTGTAGATGAATCAATGGCATTTTTCATTATCTTTTAGTGCCATATTGTCATTAATGAGTTTAATGTGATTTGATTACTGAAAATTTATAGTGTTTTGTTTGTTTTTATCCCACCTACCCACTCCTTAATCATGGAAGCTTTTAGATTCAATTTTTGTTGTTGTCATTGCTGTAATGTTTTTCAATCCTATGTCTTAACATGCATTTTTTCATTATTTTGTCTGACTAGTGAGGCTTTCCAAATTAGAAATCTTATGCTGCAGAAATTTTTTTTTTTGCATTTTGTTGACAACAGTGCACTGATAACAATTTTTCAGCTGTTTCAGGTATTCCTATCTTTTTACTTTCTTTTTTTTAATTATTTTTATCATCTTGGGGGAAACTCCCACAAATTTTCTGTTAAAACTTCAATAGAATTTTTCAAGGTTTACTATGATTATATTCTCTAATTACCAAGAGTCTCTCCTTGAACACATGCTTTTTTTTTCCCTTTTATACTAACCTCTTCTTGTTTACACTTACATCTCTTATCTTTCTCAAATCTCAGTAGTTGGTAAAGATTTTATTCTTCTTGCATTATGTCCTTAATTAGTTTGTTTCTTGTTTATTTTGGTCATCATCTTTCATGTTAGAGGTTTTCTTCAAAGTCCAATGAGCTTTGGCTGATGATTCATAAGCAAGTACAGAACTAAACAGATGAGTACTAGATCAAGTATGAGTGAGATTGCTGAATGGTGGGCTTCATCAGAAGAGCAAAAGGTGGAGCATTTCACTGGGAAATCTGTCAGTCTCTTCCCCTGGACCAGGCAACTTCACCAAGTGGAATTCTTAGACTCCTGCCTGCTTGGCATAATATGTCTAGCATGCAGCATCTAGCTTTCTGGAGATGGAGTGGGAATAGGAAGCAGAGATCTCACTATTTGAAGAGTATACTTTCCCTCAGCACCTTTGTTTTCAATATCATACCTCACTCCTGGGTTCGACTCTGCCAGGTTTTCCTATAACCTAAGCTTCGTTGATTAATTTTTCCCAGGATTTTTTCCCCCAGGATTAATTTTTCCAGGTAGTCATCTTGCTATTCTAAGTAAGGGAGAACACCTGGTGGAGGTTTGTTCAGATTTGTGACCCACCTCCCTGTGTTTGATTCAGTCCCTACACTCTACTTTCACAGACACCTGCTATCTGCAGCATCTGGGCCTCTCAGGATTCTGCAGTGTAAATCATGGTGCAACTTGTTCCTTATACACCAGCGTTCTTATCTTCGTTAGAATCAGTTGCCATTCATTCATGTACTTTCCCACTCTCAATTTTCCAGAATATTGAAGTCTCTTAACTATTTGATTGTGTCTCCTCCGTCCTTTTCTGAGTTTGCACATTTATGGTTTTTAAATAATAATTTTACTGCCACTTTAGTGGGACTTGATGTGGTAATTAAGATAATTATTCAAATTGCATAAAATTAACCGCAAGAATGCCAGTGATTTTTATACTTTATTATTTCCTTTAAAAATAGGACAGTTTGTTTAAAAAATAATCTAATGCATTATCAGAATAAATAAAGAGTGGAACTTCTCCAACTGGATTATTATCTTTGTCACCAGTCCCCAAGAAAACATGAATAGATGCGTAGGGTTCCAGAACACTGTACTTCGCACAAATACACGATATTGGGTAAGGTTCAGTTCCACACTATAGAAACCACTGTACCCTTTGAAGAGATAAATACTTTATAACCTGGAATTTTTTGAGAGACTAGAAGAATGGGCTCCACAAATAGCTCCAATTTCTTGCAGTGTCACTGCTTCAGTGTGATTGGGAAAGCTCCCGCCGCCTCTAAGTCAGGAAACCATCACATTAGGAAATCTTCTAAACAATATGCACCAGCAAAGGAAAGTTGCTTTCCTCACATTCTCTCTTCCCTAAGAACAATTTGAACAAATGTATTTGATCAGTGAAATTTCAACCACATCTGGATGCCAGGGGCATTCAAGTCTGAGAAATGTACTTTCCAGCCTCAATCGTATCCTCCCACAGAGGCAGGAGTGGGTGTTAAAAAAAAGCTTATCTGTTATCTAGCTATCCATCCATCTATATCTACCTACCTACATCTGTGACAACTAGCTTTGTCCACACAACCACATAACTTGGATATTTCAGCTATTTTTTTCTTTGTAAGTATAAACACTTCCAAATGATTGAGTGAGTTTTTTTTGGCCATGTTCATCAACCCAGGTTTTGGAGTGGAGAAGTCCGATGCTTAGATTGATTCATGGTTTGGATTTACACAGTGAGTATAAAAGTAGAATAAGGATGCAGTTGAGACGAATAGTTGATAGACTATAGCCTTTGAAGAGAAAAAATATCCAGAAAATACTCATACCATCCTTAAAGGACTCAAGTTATTGATCAGTTTATTAGATAAAATCCTTACCTTGAAGGAGTAAAATCCATTTTAGCTAGTATAAGAAGGAAATAATATAATAAAGTTTATTAGAAAATTCACCGAACTCTTTCAGAGCCAGAAGATCAGACTTGAAGGCTGCCCTATCAGAAAGACATAAATTATATTGAAGAATGGCTTCAGCAGAAACCCTACTGCATGTTTTTTTTTTGTCACAGACCCCGCAGACAACATTGCCGACGCTGGGCACTGTGCCCTGCTCCTTAGGACTGTCATTTTGCTGGGGAAGCTCGATTCCTCTGGCAGCATACTCAATAGAATAGATTCCAGGCGGCACCGTTTCTACATCATGCTTCTAATTTAACAGAGTTTAGGTATCGTGCCGGTGTCTCAGTTGCAGGAGAGTGTTTTCTTTTTGAATTTGACAAAGCATGGAACAATAAGGTAGGGGAAATCCGAATGTCCTCTATGATAGGATTGAAGAGGAGTTATAGGCAATTGATGGAACTAGTAAAACAGAATGTTGACATCAGTGGCTGTGATACTGGAATTGAATATCCAGGTGATGTAGCCATTGAAGGAAAGGGCAGTTTAGAATACATAAGGCACTAAATGTTTGCAGAATAATTAAATAATGGTAATACCTATTAAAATAGCAAATATGTACCAGAAAAATGAAAGTGTGTATGCATAAAAAGCAATCATTACCATACTTAAACCAAGATGTAGAAGATTTTTGTATGTGTCACCAGTATATATTACAACATTTATTGTAGCAATAGAAAATTACTGAGAAAATAAACTTATTAATAGCTTATTACTAGAATTTTAATTCAACAAAATGGTAAAGTATGTTTGGACTACTTTGAATCAGACTCAAATTTTTCAAATATTTGCTTTTCTTTGCATAATATTTTTGGATGTATCACACATAAAGGATACAAAGTAACATAGATAGAAAATAGACCTTTAGTATACTTTTGAGAAATTAAATATCTCAGAAATTATTATAGATTTTGTTTTAAAAGTCGTAATAAGTAACTTTAGTCTAATAGGCACTTCAAATTACTAATGTATTTTGAAAAGAAAATAAACTGTCTCTAGAGCAGCAATTTTGAGGCAAAACCAGTGTCTCTCACTGATTTACATATTTGGTAGCAGAGACACTATTAGATAAATTTCATCATGCAAATGTCTCTTTCTTAATAAACAAAACCAACATTTTCTACAAGGATTTACTTCAGACATCATTTAATGTAACGACCACTTTAGATCTACTGTTTTGGAGCATTTTTCATGGTATCACAATAGAAATTGCTTGTATTAGTGGGGGATTGGCATATGTGCTTGCTGTTGTTCTCCTGTATTTATTTTATTATAATATTTACAATTTTTCTAAGGTTGTTTTTATTCACTTTGGGATTTGACTGGATCATGTTCTTATTTCATAATAATAAAGGATGAGGGTTAGTCAAAAACAGATTACTGACATATATCTCCTGTAGCATAAAGTTTAAAGAGAGGGTTGAAGGTAAATGGCTAGAAAGAGATGAAAGGGTTGGAAAGAGGAAAATAATAAAGATGAAAGTGAGGTAAAGGAAACAATTTTAAGAGAGCTGAAAGAGGAAAGAGAGCAAAGAGTTTGATATAAAAAATGGGATAGTGGAAAGAAGTCAGAAAACAGAAGAGAAAATAAACATCCATGATATTATAAAGCATCTGTGAAAGAAATTGCATTGTTCGTTTGTTGATGGAGGAGGAAAGGAGTGATTTTTCTGAAATGTTTGTACAATAAATGAATGAAGACTAGCCATGTCTTTAAATAAATACCATTACATGAACTGGGGATCATATAGAAAGAATATGGGAATATAACTGTCATACTGAGTCACATCAACTCTAGGGATCCGGCATAGTTTCTTTGATGTTTTTCAGGAAAACATGCTAGTTGCCCTCCACAGCCGAACCTCGGGGAGTCTGTGATCCCTAACTTCCTTTTGGTAACCCATTATAAACTCAGTTCATGAATTTATCTAAGCCTTTCCTGAACCTATTTATATTTTCAGACTATATAACCTTCTGGGGTAATGACTTGCATATGTTTACTACCAACTGTGTAAAGTACAAAGCATAAATCCCTTTTATCTTTTATGCTACATTGGGCATCCTCTAGTCCTGTTGCTCTTTAATTTGGTGAAAGGAATCCATCTTTACCTTTCATGATTTGGCAGAGGCTGAGTCCATGCAGGCTCAAGTGTAGTTTTAAAAATTGAATATTCCAAACCTTTTACAATATGCTGACATAGATGGAAAGGTTATGCCACATAATGTAAAGGACTTTAGTTTTAATAGTTGCATGCTTTGAGGAAAGTTGTCTCCTATTTCTAGGCCCCCAAATTATCTATAAAGCGAAGTGCTTGATAATCTCTAAAATTACTTCCGTCTTCCAACTGACCAGTACACTACTACCCATCCCACCCGATCCCCGGTGGAGAAAAAATAAAGATGTGGAACAGAGGTAGAAAATTGCCATATAGATGAGAACATGATCTTTAGAGTGAAACCACCAGGATTCAAATCCCATTTTCTCCTCTTCTTAGCTCTATGCCCTTAAGCAAGCTGCTTACTTGTACATACCTCAATTTCTTCATCAGTAAAACAGGGATAATAATAGTTTCAACTTCTTAAGATTATATTTGGCTACCAAATGAGTGTGTGAATGAATGTGTCTGTATAACTTAAAACCAGCAAAGCCATATAATAAGCACTGTATAAAGGTTAACATGTACACACACACACACACACACACACACACATACACACACACAGTGGCGGGCAGGCGGAGACAGAGAGAGAGAGAGAGAGAGAGAGAGAGAGAGAGAGAGAGAGAATAAGCAACCATACCTCACTGAACCTGTGCCCTTGTGCAATCCCATTCCACATTGAATCTGGCCTTGGCCATGTTACTTGCTCTGAGCAATGAGACATCACCAAAGGTGAACCAAATCTATTTTGATAAGCACTTTTGCATGGGGGTTACCTTGTTGGAATGTTTTCCTGAGATCACCATGTAAAGACCAATATAGCCTTCTCAAGGCTATGCGGAGAAAGAAGTCCAGCCATCCTACCTGGAGCTCAGATCCTACCTGACCTGTCAACTCAATATAATGACAAGAGTTTGCAGAAAGGCTGCCCAGCCATAGAATCATGATAAATAAAATGATTGCACTTTAAAATCAATAAATGTAGGGTGCTTTGTTATACAACAATATAAATCTGATAGTTTGATCTTCTCTGGTTCTTTTCTATGTACTAGTCTTGAGGGTTTATGTCAATGACTAAAATTTCCATAATGCTAAACTGATAAATTCTAATCCCATTCCCTAATACAGGAAGTATATACTGTAGTCATAAATTTGACAAAGATATGTAATTACATTAATCTGAATATATAAGTAATATCTAATTTAGTATTTTCACAAAGATAGACTCAGAGCCAGAGATTCACATTCAGGAAGTTTATTGGGAAATGTTCTTGGGTTGAAAAGCACACGAAGGAGGAAGGAAAGCAGAACTGGGCAGTAGGAGAAGCTAAACTGTGGTGTATGCAGGCTCTCTCAGCACAACACACATAGGGAATGAGAGGTGTGATGGCCCTTCAGAATTATTCCAAATTTAAGGAAGCGGACCAAGCCGTTGTACCACGACTTTAATTAATCACTCGATGAGGATGGCCTTAGGGAAGAGATTTTTAACTTTGGGTGAGGCAGCTCTTTTTACGGAGGCTTTTTTTTTCCTTTAATAAAATATAGGTCTTATTAGTCAACTATAATCATAATGTGGTCATTATAGATTTCCCCTTCTTTATCCCACCAAACACAAAACAAAGCTGTGTACCAATCTGATTTTATTCATGTGGGTCACAGCCTTGGTTCATCAGCAAAATCACCTTTCTCAGTTTCACAGTTGACAGTGACAGAAATTGACTCCTCTTTCTCAGATATAGACATCATCAGCCTAGAGTAATACACATGGGGTAGTCCAGTCATATGAGAGAGGGGATGGATGTCAAATTTAAGCAGGATCCAGTGCTTTTCTGTGTAATGTTGGTATATTCTGTGCAGTGCTCCTGTGAGAGCCGTTTTCCAATGATACACACATGTTTCTCCACAACCTCATCTAATTGTGTGGCACATCCTATGGGAATGTCCCAGTGGGACTCAACTTCTACAGTCCCTTGTCATGGACACCAGTGCAGTGGAGGTCATCATAGAATTTTTCACCTCATGAGCTCCCATAGATGGAAGAGCTTTGTCCCTACTGTCATCATAATGTGATTATCTTGGGAAAAATTTTTTTTTCTTATGGATCTTTGGGTGAGATCATAGTGTTTGCATCAAACATATATAACTTCAATCCTTCAGGGGCTGGGTGTCTCATTCTCCTCCACCAAAGACATACAGCTGGTTTCTAAGGGCTTCTGATGATATGTGAAATGATTTTGACCATGGGGAGTGGGAGCATCTGGTCATCTCTCACATGGTCCAGGGTATGACTTCAGAATTTAGGACCTGTAGACAATGTTTATTTCCTGGCTGGCCAGTACATCCAAATACCCAGATGCCAGATCTAAAGGGTGCATATCTGAGAAGATCCCTTTTAGATTTGGTCCCTCAGAGTTGAAGCTCTTTTTTCTCTTGACATCACAAACTGGGAGTAAATATGAGCAGTTGTGGCCAATCTAGGTACAGCAGCTATCTCTATGGAGGACCTAAGGTACCGTGTTGCTTTCTTGGGCCTCTTTATAGGCTCCAAGATTGGCAACAGCTTCATGATGTCCTTGATAGACTGAATATCCAAAGTAGAGGTCCTATAATAATAATTACGAATGATTTGTCATAATAAATAGCAATATAAAAACTTTGTAGAAATACCATATGTGGAAGTTTCTGAGAGTCTAAGAAAAGAATAGACATAGGCAACTGTGTTTTGCATGAGGGCAATGTGGTTAAGTATCCACTTAAAATATTTGAAATCTAAAAGACAAGTACAAAATTTTTTGAACATGTACACTAATAACAATATATTTGCCATTGGGTAAAATAAATACCTTTAGAACAGTAAGAACATGTAGAAATGATCAAGACAATCACTTTGAATTAGGCCATTGCACTGAAACTGCTTGGAATGTAGCTTCTTAGGGTATATATAAATTCAGAGCCTTTCAGGATTTAAAAAGAAAAAAAAAATAACTGCTCTGTGCTCCAAACTAAAGCTCACCTCATTGTTTTAATCTCAGGGGGAAAATTCAATAAAAATTATCCTAACATCCAGTCTCACTTTCATACATGTAAGAGAATAACTCATTGGATTAAGTTGATCACAGTAAACATACAAAACAAACACTAACCACTAACTAATGGTGACTTAACGGAAGAGAAGCTGATTTTTTTTCAAATAAAATAAATCTCATATAAACAGAGCTGTTACAGCAACCGCTTGTTGTCGGCTACCTTTTTGCTTGGCCATTGTTAGTTATGGTTCTCACTGATCTAAGGTATCTGCTGGAGCTTTAGCCATCACATCTGCATCCCAGTTATTAAGGATGGAATAAGAAAAGGAAAAAGTGCTCCATATTTTTGAAGAAATTTACTTAAGTACTAAGCCCTTTCATTTATAATTTGTTACCTGGAATTTAGTCATATGGCCACAGGTGGTTTCAAGGAAGCTTGTCCATTCATGCATCTAGCTCAATGTGCAGTTTCTAGATGATTGTTGATTCTTTATCAGATCTAGCAGCTCTTTGTTGTTTGATGACTTACTAAACTAAGAAAACAGCTTATCTTCCTCTTATAGACCCAAAAGAGAAGGATCGGCAAGAATGACATAAAAATTCTATTTAGAACAAACGTAAAGTAGAAAATACTGGCATTATTAGCTCATGAAAATGTTATAATCCTGATACTTAAAAATAGTGAAGTCCCTTAGCCTGGTGGTAGAATACATTCTGTGGTATATTATCTATTTCTTCAACTTCTACCTTTTGGAGAAACTCTTCTGCCATTGTACTCTCTGGTCCCTTGTTCCAGACCCCACCTTCTGAAGGGGTTATTCCTTCCCCATCATAACGTTGGGCTTCTTCTGATCTAGGCAGTGGAAGGTATCTCTTCATGGAGACTACAAAGATTCTAAAGCCCATTTCCTTCCAATACAGGTTCAGGTATTAAAGTTTTAACAGTAACAGACAGTTGCCATCAAGGTTTATAGCTTCTTTTGGCTTCCAGATCTGGTAGTTTTTAAGCCTGATTCTACCTTGAGACCACTTAAAAGAATAGACTTGGGTGGGAAGACAACATACTTAATCTGATCTTTGCTGCTAGCTGGCCTCTCATTGTCTGACTGAGAACTATTAATGGAAGGCCTTTTTAAATGCTTTGGGGCCAGTGATTTATCTCCTGGTAAAACTGCTTCTTCAGAGTAGACTTGTAAGTGCTTTAGTTTGGAACATAGAGCAGTTATGTTTTTTTTTTTCTTTTTAAATCCTGAAAGGCTCCGAATTTAATGCATTTAGATTGTAGGCCACACAGAGAGAGAGCGCCTTAACATCTCTGCCTGCAGATAAGCTGGATCGAGTCTGAGTTCATCAATCCTGGAACTTTGTTGAAAGCAAAAAGCAGCCAGCACAGACAACATTCTAATTTTCCCACACTTCCCCTTAAGGCCATTTAGTCTGCTTTCCAGACAGCCTTTTGTCTGCTTTCCAAGGAAAGGCAGGCAGCAGTTTGACCAAATGTTTTAGCATTGAATTATAAGTGTTGCCAGTTTCCCAGCCTATACTATCAGAGGTGTTAGAATAACCAGATCAGGCCCCAAATGGAGACACTCATGCTCAGCCCCATGTTAGTAAACCAAAACTTAATGAAGCTTCTATGCTTAACTCTCCCAGAGAAGGAAGACCTAGATCAACAAATCAGCACTTGCCTCCTCAGCCCAAGGTACTTGACTCTGCTCCTGGAACCCCTTTGCTCCATACAAGGAAAGTAGATAACCCTGCTTAACCAATCAGCAAATGCCCAGGATAACTTCCCTGTTCTGTTTTCTTTTGCCTATGAAGTCTCTTGCCAGCTACGGTTCTTCATAGTTGCTTTCTATTGCTAGATTGGATGCTATTCCTTCATGAATTGCTACATAAAGCCCAAAAGATCTTTCAAATTCACCCAGTTGAATTTTATTCTTTAATAGGGGCATATTTCACGTTCCAGTATTTCAATGTTTCATGCCCATGTAACAAATTCTGTGTAAATTAGGATCGTGATAGACTGAGAGTAACGGAGACCCAGAAAGTAATTGCTTAAGCATCACATGAATTTATTTCTCTCTTTGATATTCTAAGTAGTCCAGGACAGGTGGGTAAGACTCCATCCAGTACTTTCGGGAAGCCTGGTCTGTGTCTCTTTTGTGCACCATTCCAGTGAATAGTACTTGTCTCTAAATTCACTTGAAGACTCAAGGAGTCTGCTCCAGTTCTGACCATCATGTCTACAAGACAAACCACAAGAGGCAAATTATTGAGTGGATCTGACAAAGTGGGAAGCAACCTTCCACCTTTTTTTTTTTTGTTCCTCTGACTTGAATCATCTTGCTTAATAATTTTACTAGTTATTCTACCCAACACTTATATACCATTGTACAGAACATAGTAATCTGGTTGGCAAAACTCCAAGAGATTTAGGAATTGTTGTCTTTTATTCTAGGCAACAATGTGCCCAACTGAAAATTGAGTTTCTCTTGCTAGGGAAGAAAAAAAAAGAATGGTGGTTGTGGGAAGCAACTCATAGAAGAAAATGAGAGAGGGAAGGCAAGATAAAGAAGAGGGAATATATTTCCAATGAAATCACTAGTACAGAGGTATTGATCTTTTCTTCTCTGGTAAACCACTAGGAAATTATTGTTGGAATCCTTTCTAGGAGCTCAATATACTATGGTATAATATCCATAACATCATTCTTGGGACAACCTTCTAATTTATCCAAATCAGAACACTTTAACATTGAAAGAGGACAGTATTTATATGTTGGGTTAATGGTTATGAACTGAGATCCTCTTGAGTAAATCAAAATAGATGAGCACTGTTGTCCTGGTTATGAGCAACTTCACTACCTCCTGTTATTTACCTTCTCAGTAGCCTATGCCTGGGGCTGGTGTTACTCTAGCTGTCCTACTAGTAATCACCAATATTAGTAGATTGAAGCATGTTCACAGATATCTTGCTTGCTGTCTTCAACAAACTGTTGAAAAAAATTAAGAACAAATTCAATGAAACATTTTATAAATAAGCTTGCTTAAACCAAGAGTTCAACCAATTGCTTAAATTCACACTAATAAAGAGTAAATCCATAATTTGAACCTAAGTATATATGATACTAAGTTTTCCTCTTGATTCATCATACCACACTGTTAAGAGCATCCTCTCCTTGGAGAGATGGGTATCTTTGTGTCAGTAGCATGCTCCCTCATGAAAATGTATATGTACAGGTATAGTTTTGAATATTTCCAGTCAGTATGAGAGTGATAATTCAGTAATCATGGCCCTATTCTAGACTGTAGTTGACCAAATCATGTAGTATTATTTGGGCTTGTCGGGAGTTGGTAGCTATGTGGACTGTTTGCTGTTATGTTCTTTTTAATATGCTATAACAGACATAACTACTCGATCTTGACATTTTCTCCCACTTGACTTGACTTAGCCTTACAATCCTTCTCAACACAAGACTTCAAACAGTCGCTTCAAGAATGGGCATAAAGGAAGTGACAGTAAAACTGTGGAAGGCAGCTACTAGCTCTCCTCCTCCCATGGAAACATTGAAAAAACAAACAGAAACTGTCCAAAGCAAATTTGTCAGAACTTTGGAAAGCAGTCAAGATGTTTACACAAGCCAAGCAACTGCTGAATCAAGAAAAAGGTAAATTTAAGGAGATTGGAAAGTTTTGTGGTGTTTTTACTTGTCCTTGTCCACCATTCACCATGGCTGTGGAGGTCTTTGTTTTGAAACAACAGCCTGCATTTCCAGGGGGGAACCCACTTATTTCAGAGGGAGCAAAGCAGAGCTATTTGCAAATTATTTTGTACATCTCTTCAAACCTGTCTGGGGGCTGCCTGAAGAACTGATGTAAAGCACTTGTCTCTCTGTCACCTAACTGGGAACTCTAGTGGTGGGCATTACTCAAAAACACTGCAAGCTTACATAACAGTTTTCATAAGCGTTAGGAAAAGATAATAGTCAAAACAAACAATAGAGCACCTGAGACTTGACTGAGCTTAAACTGAGATGTTTCTTGGGGAAATTAGAACACTCAAAAGCAGCATCTATATTGGGGCATTTACAAAGCCATGCATATGCCCTGGTCAAGACTCAGAGAATATTTGAGAATACCCCAAGCTTTCACTTTGGGCTGACTGCTAAGTATGGAAGGAGTGCTAAGTATGGAAGGAGTGACCAAACAGAGCCAATATAAAAAGGCTGGCTGCTTTTTTATTGTTGGCTCCTAACATTCAAGGATATCTGTGTCAAAACACTAGTTGAATACAAGCTGGGAATCAGAGATGTTGGTGGCTGTACATGGCAAGGAGTGAAGTCTTTGTGGGAATAGTTTGAGGTCACTGGACAGGTAGACTACTATTGTCGTCAATACCTGAAAAGGCAGCAGAACCTGGGGAAGCCAGAGAATCTGATTCCAGAGTTAATATATTTTAATTTTTAAAAGCCCAGTTTTCAATAAACATAAATCACAAGATGTAGAAAGAAACAGGAAATACTCCTCATTCTAAGGGACAAAGTAAATGAACAGAAAATAAAGAAGATCATACTTAGGAGGTGAAAACTTGAAAACAACTCAAATAGCTAAAAACTCAAGGAATAGCTACAATAGCTAAAGGAATTCATGAGTAAAGAACTATAAGAAATCAGGAAAATGATGTGTAAATAAAATTAGAATATCAGTCAAAAGATAGAAATTATAAACATGTAACATTCTGGAGCTGAAAAGTACAATATCTGAAATGAAAAATTTATTTGAGGCATCCAACAGCAAATTTGAGCAGGTAGAAGAGTCAATGAATGAACTTGTAAATAGGACAGTTGAAGTTATTGAGTCAGGGGCAGAAAGAAAGAGGGACGAAGAAAAGTGAACAGAACATATACATTATGGGGGTACCAAAGGAGATGAAGCAAAAAAGGAGCAGACAGGATATTTGAAGAAATAATGACCAAACAGACCCCCCTAAAGTGATGAAAGACATGAATCTCCACATCCAAGAAGCTCAATAAACTGTAAGAAGAATAAACTTAGGCAGTGCTCAGAAAAAAAATGAAAACTGTAAATTCCTACATTAAAAAAATTAAATCAGTAACCTAATTTTATACTTTGAGGAGAGAGAAAAAGAAGTGACCTAATCCAAAGCTAGCAGAAGGAAGAAAATTAAAAAAAAAAAAAAATTAGGTTAGAGTGGAGGTAACTAAAATAGAGAC
>NW_026058493.1:0-30442 GCF_023721935.1 Panthera uncia
ACTGATCGGACGACACTCGACTCCGGGGGAGCGGGCCCCGAGCCCTTAGGCGCTCACCGACCCCCTGAACCTCCCAGGTCCTCACTGTCCCAGGCCCCTCGCCTCAGCTGGAGACCCAGCACCCCCCCCCACCCCAACCCCCCGCTGCAGCCGCCCCTCCCGGCCAACAGCTCCTCTCCCGGACCCTCGCCTCGGACGCTCCCGCCGAGCCCCGGGCCGCACCTCCGTCTTGGTGATCCGGTGCCGCCCCAGCTTCACCACAGCGAAGTTACCCTTGCCCAGCGTGCCCTCGATGTCGTAGAACCCCACCCGGACCGGCCCGCGCTGCAAGTGCTTCGGGCCATCCGCCATGACCATGCTGGGCCCCGCTGCTAGACACGGCGGACTGGAGCGCGGGCTGGCGGGCCGGCGGCGCGGCTGGGCTCCGGCAACGCCGCTCCGCTCGCTCCCTCGCTCACTCCCTCCCGCTCCGCAGGGCCCAGCCAGGCGCGCGCCGCCGCTGACGTGCGCCGACGTCAGGGGGCCGGGGCTGGGAGGCGGGGGCGGGCCCGGGCCTCGATTGGTCACCATGGCGACCGGAGCACCGCCGACGTCGGCGGCGGGGAGGGAGGGAGGGAGGGAGGGAAGACGGGCGGGGCCTGGACGGCGCGTTCTTTCCGGACTCCGGTGCCCGGGGTTCTCGACTGCCTCGCGGCTGCCAGGGGCGGGGTCGCCGCCTGGCCCGCCCGGTTCCTCGGCCACCCAGACGAAGGGCAAGAGCGAGCCCTGGTGGGCGGAACGGAGGGGTGCAGAGACCTGGCCCGGGTCTGCGGTCTCCTTCCCCTGCCTCGGCGTTCTCCGCCTACCTGGGGAGCTTCCCGCCAAAACCGCTCACCTGTGACTGCGTTTGGCACCGGGCAAGAACTGTGGCTGAGCGACGCGTTGCTCACAGGCTCCTTTCTTTGTATCCTTTTCTCGTCTGTTTTTGTAGAAATCCCTCCACCTTTTGAGGTCTCTGAGGAATCATTCTGATAGCAGCAGGGTCGCTTATAGACACACAGAATGTCAGCGTTTGAAAAGACACTAGAGATCACTTAATCCAGGGATTTGGAGCCTCACATGGGCTTCAGTCTCAGCCCGCCTAAAATGTATGCGAATGTTTGCTTTCTGGAGATGGTCTGTGGGGAGATGGGACCGTAGCTTTTGTCGGATTCGCAAACGTGTTGGTGACCCTGAAAAGGTTAAGAAATACCTGTCGATAATCCAATTTCTTTTCAGATGATGAATCAAGCCCCAAAGAATGAAGGGAATTGCCAGGGTCATGCAGATCATGGTAGAATTAGGATTGCAAATCACCGCACACCAGTCTTCCATGTGGCGGCCCAAGGAAACAGGAACAGTGTTCTTGTAATATTTTGAAATATATTACATGGCGCCAGATCTTGCTTTCTAAATGCCAATCGCTACGAAAAGGAACCAGACTCTGAAGAAATGGCTGATTCGAGGTCAGAAAGATGGAAAATATAAAATGTCCTTGAAGGTCTTGTGCCAGGGAGCAAGATTTTCGAAGAATGGTGAGCACACATCAAAAGGAAACGAGCCGGTTTGACGCTAACTCCACTTACCAAGACTGGGACAATTAGAGCACCAGGAATGAATAATGATAAAAATGAAATTCATTGTGTCTTAATTCAAAAAAGAATACACAAGTGCATATTTAATCTTAAACTGTTAAATAAATATAAAGGTGGGGGGAGAAATAACTTTTTGACAGTTCATGCACTGGAAGAAATGGTAGGAAATCACCATTTTGCAACCATTATAATAATAATTGATTCAGATACGGAATTCTCAATAGATTTAAAAATTATAAAATAGATGTTAAAATCCCTGAGACAGGATATTTACACACTCTCAAAGTATCCTCAGGTTTCTTATTCATTACAAAGTGACAAAATGGCACCTTTACAGTGGAGAAATCTGATAGACAACACCCTAATAATCAAAGTTAACGTCACCACTTATGGGATAAAAATGACATGATGTGCCTTCTGATGTGAGATACTGACAAGGATACAGTGTCTCTTATATAGTATCTCACTCAAAAATCCATGTTCTGAATCTAATCACAATGAAACAATTAGAAAAATGCAAATTAAGAAATAGTCTACTCATCCATTGGCCTATACTCAAAAAAAAAAAAAAAAAGTCAGTGTCATGAATGATAAAGGCTGAAAACCCATTATAGATTTAAGTAAAGAGACTTGTCACTAAAGCCAACATGTAATTTTGAATTGTAAGAAACGTGCTATAAAGGAATATTTTCAGGACAATTGTTCAAATTTGAATATGGATTGTATAATAGATAATAGTTTTGTTTAAATGTTAATTAAGCCTTTTGAATTTTGTAATTGTGGTTATGAAATAGAGTGCCCTTATTAAGAGACACACACTGGAGTATTTTTGCTATTGTAACTTACTCTCAAATGGTTTAGCAAAGATAGATCATGTGGCAAAATGTTCAACTGATAAATCTAGATAAGGGGTTTATGGTAGATATTGTATTGTTCTTGCAGCTTCTGTTTTAGTTTTTAAATGAAAATTTAATGTGTATATGTATACATTTTATATTATTAATATTCTTCATGTAGGATCAGTTGGTTCTTGGGCCTTCCACCCGCTGTTTTTCTGTCCTTCAGTAAGGTATTGTGCATGCAATACCTTATTCCACTGTGAATTATGTTGTTTGCAAAAGTGAGAAGGAAGGTTGTCAGACAGGTTTCTGGATTGAGGAGAGTAGTATGAGGGTTTTTATCACTATACCAGGAGCCCACATCCATACCGTGGTTCAAAAAGAGTTCCTATATACATTTTGCCAGTTAGAGTAATGTGTTATAAATGCTCTGGGGTTGGGTTCCTTTGGGAACCTGATGCAAAGCTATTTGCATAAGAACCCCAAAATGCAAATAGAGACCCATCTAAAGCTAACAACCTTTGCCTTTAAAGTACATCTTTTGAACAGAAATTAAGAGTCTTCTCCATCAGATTATTTTAATCAGATAACCAGGCCAACCACTTCCTTGCAGAGTCTGGAAATAGGACTCGATTTGGGGCTGGAAAGAGGAGGAGGAGATGGCAGGGAGTACCAACAGGTTTTTGGCAAATGAGAGATCAGTGCGAGGATGCTGAGTGTCTGGAGGTCAGAGGAAGAGAAGCCATGGATAGGAGAGAAGTAGGAGGAGCTGTGCCAAAAATAAACCTTGCCCCCTTGGAAATGCAGCAGGTGCACCACTGAAAATTACGGTAGGCTGTAAATAGAACCCTGGACAGACTATGTGGACTAAGAGTATTGCAATCTTGGAATCTGTGATTCAGCTCAGTTTCCTCAGTCCAAGAGATCTACTTTTCCCTCTGCAGTTCTTTCCCTAAGTGTCTCTTATGTGCTTTTGCATCAAATGACAGCTATATACGTTTTAGAAATTATTAATATTATCCAACTCTTGTTTTCCTCTCCTCTTTCTCTCTCCCCCTTTTCCCTCTCCTCTTTTTTTCTCCCCAAACACACACACACCACCACCACCACCAATCAGGAAAAACAAAGTAAGATAAAAGGGAAAAAAGGAGACAAGAGAGGTTTCATACAATTCCCATAGTTTTTCATCTCCAGTTTTATTATCAATGAGGGAGAGCACTCTGGATACCAGATTTCCTACTTGCTTGACCTTTAAAATGCAATATACCCAGTTAATGCTGTGAATCCATTATATTTGCCATTGAGTTAGTAAACAGATGTTAAGATAACATGCCAAAAGGCAAAAGCATGTATATATATAAACAATTAAGAAAGATGATGAGAAGCTGAGATAAGAATGAATTCTAGAACATACTGAACTTAGAACAAAAATGTGGAGAGGAGTTAGCAAAGAGTTAACGCAAGAGTGATTTGAAATGTGAGGGGAAACTTCATGGTTCACAGTGCTGTACGTATTTTGCTGAAACTGATAGTCTATGAACTTGAAAAACAAGATATGTGCCATGTTTCCTTGATCGTGAACAACATCTGCATTTTTACTGTTTTATTGTTTTAGGACAGAATAAAAGTCAACATAGCAGGCAGCTCAGGACTGAATTCAGATTTAGTTCAAAACTGAAACCTGGTGGAGACTTTATTGGAGGACTTTGCTTAGAAAAAAGATTACAAAGCTAAAACAAATGCTTTTCTTTTTATATTACATAAGGAAGAATGTACATGAGAAAGTCCCAATCACTCACCTGTGCCAATTAAAATAGCTTCTGATGCTTATAAAATACAGGTATTCCCCAAATATGCATCGATCTGTCAAGTTAATGAACATGTGGGTGCCACTATGTTTAAGAAACGATTATGAAAATAAAACTAGAGGATGGACGCTATTTAAACAAGGCTTTCTTTGGTTCTTTTAAAGGATGGGGAGCCATGTTCTGGCTTCAATTTTTCAAGTTTAGTTTTAGCTGTGATGGATCTTCTCTAAATGAAAAACATGGGATTCTCCCTAAACTTTGAAAATAATTTGAAAATTTTTCTATCTCCTCCCAGACAACAGGTTTTCTTAGGATCCTAAATTTGAAAGGGATCTCAGAGTATCATAGGGAGTCTATCTTCCCTTCTGATACAGAAATCTCTAGACACTTGACAGATGATGTCAACCAATGGTTTCCTGCTTCATGCTTCATTACATGTCTCACATGTAATCTATGTGCAACAGTTCATTTCCGTAGAAAATATGCCCTCATGTTAGCTTCAAAGCTGCTTCTGACTTATATCCAGTTTTAGTTCTTTTACCTGGTACAAGACTTTACAAGCAGACACACACCTACCATCATGTTCTTTCTTCAGGGGTCCAAGCAAAACATTCCCAAATTCACTGTCTACTTAATTATGTTTCTAGCCCACTACCCTTCCTTCTTGTGCTTCTCTGGACTCTGGTTTGTCGGTGTCTCTTAAACTATTATTCCCCAAACTGAATACAGTAGCCGAGGTGTAGTCTAAGCAGTGTAGAATATTGGCCTGTCTCTCCTTTGATCCAGACGCTGTACTCATACTAGTTCAGCCAAAGATAGTGCAATTTTTCTTTTTAGCAGCTACAGCCCAGAGTTAAGATTAAGGCCAACTGAAATTTCTTGGTCTTTAAAAAATTTTTTTAATGTTTATTTTTTAGAGAGAGAGACAGAGCATAAGTGGGGAGGGACAGAGAAAGAGAGGGAGACACAGAATCTGAAGCAGGTTCCAGGCTCTGAGCTGTCAGCACAGAGCCCGACATGGGGCTCAAACTCATGAGCTGGGAGATCATAACCTGAGTCAAAGTCAGACGTTTAACCAACTGAGCCACCAGGACGCCCCTCTGGGTCTTTTAAAGTAACAATTATTATTACCATTTTCTCGGACAACTGATTTTTCAAAAATATCAATAGAAAATCTTATAGTTAAAATGTCATCTTGTTGGTTTTGCCCATTGTTCCAGCTAATTGAATCGTTTGGATTCTTCACTCTCATGTCTATCCTATTACCTAATCTTAGTTTTTGGAGCCATCTGCCAATTCCACCAGCATGCCTACTAGATCTTTATTGCAGTAATTATTCTTTGCAATGCTACTCCTACTACAAGTGTGTGGCTCACAGTAGGTTCATAACTGGTATGGTAAACCAGTAAACAGGGAACAGCCTGGACCAGAGTCTTAGAGGTGACCACTTGATATCTTCCAGTTTGACTTCCAACAGTTTACTGGTCAACATCCATTTTATTTGATTTCTCATACAACCATGAGTTCCAGGAAGTTTCCATGTCCATGCTGCTGGGATAAGATGCTAAAGAGGGTCGTCAACGTTCTAATATCATTGTTTCTAAGTATAAGCTACTCAATTCTCAGTTACTTTCTATTTAGTTCATTATATGCTGTTAGTCGAGTGTTTTACCAATCTTCCCTAACCCCACTAGGGCATGAGATTCTTTGAGGGGAAGGGTAGTATCTCAGTCATTTTTGAAATTCCTAAACTCTTAAGCAGAACTCAACAAATGCAGTTTGGTTTGACATTTATTGCATTCATGTGGTAGGCACCATAGCAGAAACTACGGATGCAAACATGAGTAAGGCACTGTCCCTATCCTTGGGAATTTTATGCCTTGGAGTGGGAGCTCTAAAATCTGAGCGCTTAAGTGTGAATCATGGCTCTGCTCCTTACTAGCTGGTGACCTTGCAAAAGTTGCTTAACCTTTCTCTGCCTCAGTTTGTTATCTGTTAAATAATGCTAATAACGGTGCCTACCGTAGACACATAAAAAAAATACCGAAAATTTAACGTGGTGAGAGCCGAGAGATGAAGTTTGTACAGACAGCTCAAATGAGAGGCAATTAGCTCAATTTAACGGTTTGCAGGGAAGGCTTCCAAAAGATGAAACTTGAGCAGAGTTGTGAAGTCTTAGTAAGACTTTGCCAGGTGGGAAATGCTTGGGTGAGCATATGAAGAAGAAACATCATGAGCAATGGTCCTGAAGGTGTGAAGAGGCATGATGTGTTCAGATAACTGCCATCAACTGTGAACTTTGAACCTCAGTGATGAGAGTGTCCACAGATAAAGCGAAAAGATAGGAGACCAGGTCATGGAGGGCTCCCTCTTCTCCTTCCCTCCAGATTGCTATTCCTAAACCCTTCCAAAAAGAAATTCTGAAGTTGCAACTGGTAGGAAGCTGCTGGAGCAATGGATGCCAACTGTAGCTGTGATGAACTGTGAGGGATGAAGAAGAGAGAGATATTGAAGATTGCTACCAGGTTTTCGGAGAGCTTACCATGTGCTATTTACTCTGCTGGACACTGAACATACAAAGGTGGATAAAATATGAACCCAGTCCTCAAAGAGATATCATCTATTTCATTCAGATATTTAGTCCTTATTTCTCGAAAAAAATATATATAGATAGAGATATTGTGAAGACTATTCAATAATTTGCAGATACCAATATATAATGTCTGTGTACTAGAACAGAATGAGTTGTGCTAGGAGTCATGTGTTCTGCAATGCCATTTACATGCTCTGGATATTTAATTCTGGAGCTCAGTCTAGAGAGCTAGGTGGAAAATTTGGAGATTGTACCATGAAATCAAGGATGTGGAGGGTATCATGCAATGGGAATATCAAGAGTCAAGGAGAAGACATGGCAGCTACTTATTGCATTCTTCTGGTCTAGGAACAGGTTACTCACAGCTCAGAAGGATCCGCCCACAGATTCATGGGAGGCCTGGTTTTGAGTTTTTACCATTATGACTCATTACTGAAGTCAAGAAACCTTACAAGTAAGTAAAGAGTCATTCTTTTCTCATCTTCAGTCTTGGGAAGTTTGTTATATTGTAAAAAGTGGAATCTTATTAGCTAATTTACTAGTAGATTAATTTTTTGTTGGTTTTTTTTGGCTTTATATTTTGGGAGCAAAGCCTATGTACATTTCAGTTTTTTAATATAATCGTCCATCCAATTTTGGTGACTATTAATTTTAGCCTACTTTTATCAGATCCCTTTAGATTAAGTGTTTATTTAGATTTCTTGTATGTGTAACTACAACAATTATTTTTAAATTTTCACCTATTTTTAGTCTCCAAGACTGAGGAATAGATTTGTTTAGTTCACTAGTTTAAAGATAAAATGCATAGAACAAGCAAAAAAAGAAAAAAAAATCCCACTACCCCCACCCCACCCCTGCCCTCCAAATAAAAGAGTGAAGGAAAAGACAAAATCTTATTTGTTTACTCACAAGAGTGGGAAAATAAAGAGAAGCATCCCCTCCTTGCCAAGGAGAGGCCATAAAAATGGAAATGGATAGCGATGGGAAAAATACTTTTAGAATCTAGGGATAAAAGAGCTTACAGGAGAAGAAATTCAAGAAGGAGGTAATACTTTCAATCACTGAAAAGATGTCAAGCAAGATAAAGATGAAAAGAATTCATTAAGTTGAGTCATGAAGAAATAATTGATGATTTTTGCACAGAATTTCAGTACTGAGGGCGGAAGCCAAACTTGAGTGGGAAGTGATGAAGAAGAGGGAGTATAGACTGTTCTTTCAAAAAACTGGTCTGTGAAGGAATAAAGATCGACAGGGATGTAGAATCAAGAGAAATTTTTTTTGTTTTTTATTATCTATTTTTGTTTTTTAATTTTTTTTATGTTTATTTATTTTGAGAGACAGAGATAGACCATGAACAGGGGAGGGGCAGACACAGAATCTGAAGCAGGCTCCAGACTCTGAGCTGTCAGCACAGAGCCCGATGCAGGACTTGAATCCATGAACCTTGAGATCATGACCTGAGAGGAAGTTGGACGCTTAACCCCCCAGGTGCCCCTGTTTTTGATTTGTTTAACTGGTCGAAACTTAAGGATTTTTGGAAGAGGAGAGGGAGATTGAAATAAAAGTAATGAGAGATCATCTATAAAGGGTAAAGAAATCTAGAACACTTTTCAGTGAGAAGGTGAGATGCCTCCTTTACTATGATGTGGGTGGGGAAGGAAGCAACAGTGCTTTGTCTGCAGGTAAGTGGGTAGTTTGTAGTGCAGGAACTTTGTCCTTGGAATCAGTTTCATCTATAAAAGTAGGAAGCAGGTCATCCACAGAGTGAGAGAGTAGAGGATTGGAAACTTTCGATGAAGCATGGAAGTATGCAAAATCTGCTATGAAAATGAGGGGGGAAGTTGATTAGGACACATCGCAAACTTGCTGGGCTATAGGAAGCTCCAAGACGGTCCAAGTGAGGTGGGAGAACCGTGAATTGGTAGAAATACCAATCCAAATGGTCATGGGACTTCTTTTTCTTTTTTAAGTTGATTTATTTTGAGATAGAGAGCACACACACATGAGCAGAGGAGAAGCAAACACAGAGACTCCCAAGCAGGCTCCACGCTGTCAGCACAGAGCCCAATATGGGGCTCAAACTCACAAACCATGAGATCATGACCTGAGCCAAAACCAAGAGTCAGTTGCTGAACCGACTGAGCCACCCAGGCACCCTGGGACTTTGTCTGACAATGTTTGGTAGCCTGGATGTCAGTTGATACAGTGCTAGAATATGCTGGGTGTCAAAGGGTCAAGGAGTAGAGAATTAGGCAAGAAAATTACTGAAAACAAGTACCATGCAGTCTGGATAGAGAAATGCATGAGGGTAAGAAGGGGAGGGGAGACTGGTGGGAAAATGGAGGGCTCAAGGGTTTGGAGATAAAGGAAATGAGAGTGAGGGCATGCAAGACCTTGAGGAGTCATGTCTATGCTGGTATGTTTGACTTAGATAATGTTTTAGGTGATAAGATCCAGAGAATATCCTCAAGAATGGGTGATTAAAGAGGGGTGGTCTGCCTCTTTCCCCACTGTATTCCCAGTTACTTAACACAATGCCTGGAACATAATAAGCCTCCAATATTTATTTGCTCAAAAAAAAAAAAAGAATAAAAATGATTTCTTTCCTGCTTTCCAGTATGTTATACCAATTTTCCACTTCCCCACATATTTCACTAGTTGGTTATAATTACGGTAAATGTTTTAAAAGAAAAGTACTGCCTGCTATGGGATTGCATAACATGAGGTCCTGATCTAGTATGGTGGTGTAGGGGTCAAGAAATTTCCCTAAGGAAGTGACATTTAAGGTAAGGTCTGAAAAATAAGTAGGAGGAAGCCAGGGGATGAGAAGTGGAGAAAGTTTTACCAGTGAAAGCAAAAAGATTTAGGAGTATCTTGAGGTTGGAAGAAGCTAAAAATGTCACAACTATATAGTTACAATGGCAGCTAGAGGGATGGGCTGAATGTGTAGATTGAGATATTAAATGAAATCCTATATATCCTAAATCATGGAGTAGGTTTTGACCCATTAGACTCGAAATGTGCAAGTTGACTTACAACTACTATTGTTAGCTCATAAGCATAAATATGAATTATTAAAGGGGCACCTGGGTGACTCAATTGGTTAAGTGTCCGACCCTGGATTTTGACTCAGGTGATGATCTCCCGGTTCATGTGAATGAGTCCTGCAATGGGCTCTGCACTGACAGCACCGAGCCTGCTTGGGATTCAATCTCTCCCTCTCTCTCTATTCCCCTCCCCTGCTCTCTCTCTCTCTCTCTCTCTTTTGAAAATAAACAAAAATTCTAAGAATTATAATATTACATGGATGTGTGATTCCACACAGTCAAATTTGAAGATCACATTCGCCTAAAATGTCTCCTCCAGCAGCCTGCTACTTCCCTTGTGTAAAGCCAATAAGGAAGAAACCTTTGGATTAAACAAAACAGATGCAATAGCCTTCGCAAAACCACTATTAAAATTCACTTTGGTTACCTGGAGAGAAAGTCTCTAGGCCTTCCTCTCCACTATCCTCATTTTTTTCCATTAGTTTCATGATTGGGTTAATTAGGTATTTGCATAGGGAAAAGAGAAGCATCAGTTAATGAAATGAGGAGAAGGCAAGGAATAGCAGAGGCCTCTGTCTGATGATGGGGATGAGAAGCTCACGTAGGTAAGTGTTGTAAAGGAGATTCTGAATCTTGCGCTGTCCTGGTGCAGCAAAAGTCCCAAAGGATATTTGTTTCACAATTTGTATAGTATAAACCTGAATAAAACTCAAAGTTAGCCAAGATAGAAATTACCATAGGATGGATGCTGACCCCAAGGTCAATCTTGGGGGAACTGTGTAGTACTTAAATGGGTTATCTCTTCATTTGACGGGCCCCCAAATGTGGGGCAACAATCAGGTGGAAGCCTGTGACACGGAAGGTCAAAGAATTCACCTGAGGCAGAACAAGAAGATAGAAATTTACTGAATACACTGCAAGGGAGCTGTAGGAAGGGCAACAGAGGAGAGGCTGTCTGCCATGAGGCAGTGGGAGGGGATGCTTTTAAGGAGGGAAAGTGAGGAGGAATGGTGACATATGGAATTTTCCCTTCTCTGGTAACTGTGTCTAGTTTTAGGTAGCCCTTTGGTCATTTAGAGCCTATGGCTATTTCTGGCTGGGCTGTCTGATTCAGCCAGGTGGGTAGCCTGTATTCAGCGAGGTGGTCAATGTGGCCCTTTCTGCATTCCATTGCTCAAGCCTGTTTGTCTAAAAGCAGCCTCCATAAACTGTAGAGGAGAATCATCATGAAAGTAGGAAATAATGGGGGGATAAAACAGAAAAAATCCCCAGGCACAGAGAAGCCTGGTGTGTGTGTGCACATGTATGTGCACTCATGTATGTATCTGTGTGTACATCTGAAGCTTGGGGCAGGATCCTTCTGTGGAATTAGCAACAGGGGCTCAGATTGCTGGTTTAAGTGGCATCAGAACCAGAAGTCAGAGTGTGGAAAACTGGTGGGGATTGACTGACCTTGAGCATTTACTGAACACTACAGAATAATCTCCTCTGTCCCCAAGGGCTGGCAAATTATAATCTAAGGGTACCTTCTCCTTTATGTTTTTAATGTTTATTTTTTGACAGAGAGAGCGAGAGAGAGAGAGAGAGAGCGAGCAGGGGAGGGGTAGATAGAGAGAGGGAGACACAGAATCTGAAGCAGTCTCTAGGCTCTGAGCTGTCAGTACAGAGCCCAATGCAGGGCTCAAACTCACAAACTGTGAGATCATAACCTGAGCCAAAGTCAAGAGTCAGACGCTTAACTAACTGAGCCACCCAGGCACCCCTAAGAGTACCTCCCCTTAAGGCTGCTTCTCCTTGAGGGTTGGAGGGTAGAGTGGGCCTAAAAATAGGACCGGGACCTGAAGAGTTGCTTGATGGCATGATACCCAGACACAGCAATTAATGATGGTACTCTGGTGTTTGGAGTTCTCTCCCCTGGGGTTATCCCTTCCCCTCTCCTTGATCTCACTGGATGTTGACACAGACTGGGATTTGCCCTTTGGTCTTTTCCCACACCAAATGCTCAGACAGAGTAGCTGATACCATCAGAGAAATATATGCTCACAGGCCAAAGTAATGAGACATTAGGAGCATAACTACTTCAAAAGAAAACAACAGCCTGCATTACAGATGCCACCAGAAGCAAATATGTTAAATCCAATGCCTGACAAATATAAAACAAACATAATAAATAATCAGTAAGAGAATCATTGAAATCAAGAGGAAATACCAGGCATGAAAAAAATAGGAGAAATAACATAACCTTTCAGATAGAATACACATGGCTGAACAACAAGTTAGTGAGCTGGAAGATCAGATTAAGAAGCTCTTCTAGAAGGAAGCAGGGAAGAACATATAAAACACAAGAGATAAAGAAGATTGAATTACAATGCAAACTTCAAACTTACAGATAAGAGGAGTGTCAAAAGGTTGTAGCCGGTTACAGGGGTGCAAGAACATCTGATTCTGAGGGTACAAAGCAGACCAAGTTTGACAATTCTCCACAGACAAACTCCAAAGGCGGTGAAACAAGAAAGGACTTTATTTCAGTGAGGCCAACAACAGGAAGACAGCGAACTAGTCTCAAAGACTGTCTCCCAAGTGCTGAAGATACTTCAAGGTTTACATAAGGAAAACACAAGTTGGTGAGTATATGTCAGTGGGCAAAGTCAGGTGGATCATTGTCTTGGGATCAATCATCGCAGGAGTGGGAGGGCTTGGTGGCTCAGGGAGGGCCTTATTGGTTGAGGTTCCCATCAGGAGATGCTCTACCTGCAGGGTCTTTTTCTAGGTTAAGAGACAAGCTGAAAAGAAGAACTTAATGAATTGTAAAGTTTGAGGTCAAAATGGAGGTAGTTGAAGTCCTCTTTCAAGGAGAGAAAAAGTGGAGAAGAAATATTTGAAGAAAACAAATTTCCCAGAATTAAAGTTTCAAGACTTTCTATTTATGAAGTACCAAACAAGAGTGATAAGAAGAAACTTACCCTGGTATTATTATAATAAAATCAAAGCTTTTACAGGCAAAGATAAAATTCTAAAAGTTTCTAGAGAGACAGAGAGAGAGCAGATCAACTGTAATGGAACAAGAATCATCAGGATCTCAGACTTTATGAGAGCAACAAGAAGACAATGGTAATATTTTTAAAGTATTGGAAAGACAAAAGAGTTTTGAGCCTAAATTTATACCCAGCCAAATTGTCATTCAAATATTTGGGTATAATAAAATTATTTTCAGGTATATAAAGCCTCAGGAGGGTTGTCATACAAAGACCCATATTGAAAACACTATTGGAATAAGGAAGCAATTTGTGTAAAATTGTAATGTTTATTTTAGGGGGCAGGGGGAGACAGAGGGAGTGGGAGAGGGAGGAGACTGAGTGGGGGAGGGGCAAAGAGAGAGGGAGACACAAAATCCAAAGCAGGTTCCAGGCTCTGAGCTGTCAGCAAAGAGCCTGATGCAGGGCTCAAACTCACAAACCATGAGATCATGACCTGAGCCAAAGTTGGACATTAACCAACTGAGCCACCCAGGTGCCCCAGGAAGCAAATTTAAGAGATGCCGCTAGAGATGCATGGAGTAAAGATAATCCAATACCCAAATCCAATTTGGTGTTGTTTTTCAAAAATTAGCCAAGACTGAGGAATAGGAAACAAAGTTTGTCTACAATAGCCTAGACTTAAATTCTACACACTATTAAGAAGTAGTGTCTTTAAACGTTTTTTAAAAATTTTTTCATGTTTATTTATTTTTGAGAGACAGAGCACAAGCGGGGAAGGGGGAGAGAGAGAGAAAGAGAGAGAGAGAGAGAGAGAGAGAGACACAGAATCTGAAACAGCCTCCAGGCTCTGAGCTGTCAGCACAGAGCCTGACGTGGGGCTCGAGCTCATGAACTGAACCATGAGATCATGACCTGAGCCAAAGTCGGACACTCAACTGACTGAGCCTTCCAGGCACTACTACGTTAAACCTCTTTAAGGTAGGGTGAGTAAAACAATAAATTTAAAGAAAGTAGTAGGGAATAGAGAAGAATAGCCAAAATGAATGAATTAGAAAGTAAAAATACAATACAGAAGATCAACAGAACCAAAATTTGATTTTTTGAAAAACACTAATAAAATAGACAAGCCTGTGGCAAGACTGCTCAAGAAAAAGAAGAAAAGCAATTATTAAAAGACTAGTATTTTCTTACCATCTTTTTTTTTTTTTAAGTTTTATTCATTTATTTTGAAAGTGCATAAGTGGGGGAGGGGCAGAGAGAGAGAGACAGAGACAGAGAGAGAGAGAGAGAGAGAGAGAGAGAGAGAGAGAATGAATCCCAAGCAGGCTCCCTGCTGTCAATGCAGAGCCCGGCTCGGGGCTTGATCCCATGAACCGTGAGACAACCTGAGCCAAAGTCAAGAGTTGGATGCTTAACCAACTGAGTCACCCAGGTGCCCCTCTCTTGTTATCTTCAAATCACAACTTTAAAACTTTAAGAGTCTGAAGTATAAATGAAATTGAGGGCAAAGGTATCCATTGTGTTGTTTATAATATCTCCACACTACACTTTTGAAATAGATGGACAGATTCCTAGAAAAATGTAATCTACCAATTAAGTCCTTAATAGTGCTACAACTAATAAGAAATTAAGGCTATTTATTTATTTATTATTTAGTTTTGAGAGAGACACACGGAGTGTGGTGAGCAGGGGAGGGGCAGAGAGAGGGAGACAAAGAATCTGAAGCAGGCTCCAGGCTCTGAGCTGTCAGCACAGATGATCTCACAAGCTGCTAGATCATGACCTGAGCTGAAGTGGATGCCTAACCAACTGAGACGCCCAGGTGCCCCAAGCAATTTAAAAATCATATCACAAAACATTGAGACTGGTAGTTTTATAGGCAAGTTCTATTAAACTTTTATGAGACATACCATACTAAACTTATTGCAAAGTGTAACAGAGAATGGAAAAAGAGGGGATATTCCCTATCTCATTTATGAAGCCATGTAGTCTTGATCCCCAAGCAAGACAAGGATAATATGAAAAAGGAAAATTCCAGATTATTTTCTTGGGAATATAAGTGTAGAAATCCTAAATAAAACATTTACAAACTAAGTCCCACAGAGTATATAGAATAAGATATGCCATGTAGCGTTTTCTTAAGTACACAAATAAATTTATAGAAAATCTGTAAGTGTAACTTACAACATTAACAGCTTCAAGCACAAAAATAACACAATCATCTTAAAAGATATGGAGAAATATTTCATAGAAATTGAGCATAAATTCATGATAAAAATTCTTAGCAAATCAGAAATTTGCTTAACCTGATGAGAGATAATTATATTATGGCACACATTATACTTCATGGCGAACAGTCGTAGCATTCAATTTAAAATCAGGAATGAGACGGGTGCTGTTTATCAACACTGCTGTTTGACTCTTGTATCATCAGTTTTAACTAGTGCAATAAGACGAGAAAAAGAAGGTAGAGGCATAAGCACTCATAAGAAAACAGACTGTCATGATTTGCTGATGGCATGATTGCTTCAGAGACAATCAAGGTGCCTGGGTGGCTCAGTCTGTTGAGCATCCGACTTCCACTCAGGTCATGATTTCATGGTTCCTGAGTTGGAGCCCTGCATTGGGCTCTGCGCTGACAGCTCAGACTTGGAGCCTGCTTGGGATTCTGGGTCTCCCTCCCTGTCTGCCCCTCCCCCGCTCATACTCCGTCTGTCAAAAAGTAAATAAACATTAAAAATAAATTTTTTAAATAAAAATAAAAAAAAAATCAAGGACTCCTGGAGCAAGTAGAAGAAGAGCATTTAGAAAAGTCAATTAACTCCTGTATGACAAAATAACCATAAAATGTAACAAAAGACACCACATATGACGCATTTGAAAATGTCAGATAAGGGGTGCCTGGGTGGCTCAGTCGGTTAAGCGTCGGACTTGAGCTCAGGTCACGATCTCGCGGTCTGTGAGTTCGAGCCCGGCATTGGGCTCTGGGCTGATGGCTCAGAGCCTGGAGCCTGCTTCCGATTCTGTGTCTCCCTCTCTCTCTGCCCCTCCCCCATTCCTGCTCTGTCTCTGTCTCAAAAAATAAACGTTAAAAAAAAAATTAAAAAAAAAAAAAGAAAATGCTAGATAAAAGTTTTTAAGAATATGTGCAGGACCTCCATGAAGAAAATGTAAAACTATTGAGACTACTACAGAAGTTCTAAGTAAATGAAGAGAAATCCTAGGATATTTCTTGTATCTTCAATGGAGAAAACTTTAAGATTTTAAGTACTTTAATTCTCACATTGGTTTGTAGGCTTAATATAATCCCCCCAAATTTCAATATGATTTTAATGGAACTTGATCATTTATTCTAAAGTTTATGTGGGAGATTCAAGGGCCAAGAAGTCCAGACATTTCTAAAGAACAAGAGTGGGGAGGAAAGATTTGCTTTACTAGAATAACAGGATTTATTTTGAAACTACAGTATAAACATAGTATGGTATTTGCTTAGAAGTAGAAAAATAAACCTTTGGGCAGATGGAAAACTCAGAAACAGAGCCATACATTTATGGAACTTTGATATATGATAGATGCAGTATGGCAGATCAATGGGGAATGGATTTGTAAAAAATGTCTATCTATATGGAATATAGAATGTCTAATAAATGGATTTGTAAAAAAAGACTATCTATATGGAAAAACTGATATGGATCCATGCCTCATATCATTTGTGAAAAATGAACTCCAGATAAATTAAGGACTTGAATATTAAAAGTCAAATTTTATTAGAAAATATAGATAACTATCTTTCTGACTTTGGGGTGGGGAAGCATTTATGAAAGACGCATGGTAAGCCTCTAACTGTAGAAGATCAATAAATCTGACTATATTAAAATTAAGATCTGAACAGCAAAAGAATCTTACAAAAGGAAAAGAGAAGGCACCAACTGGAAGAAAGTATTTACAACCTAGCCAACCAAGAATTGATAGCAAGAATTTATAAAGGTTTCTTCAAATTAATAAGGAAATGACAAACCAATAGAAAATGGGCAAGGAATACAAATAGGAATTTCAGAGGCAAGGATACATAGGATCAGTAAAATCATGAGATGGTCAACTTCATTGACCGGGGAAGGCAAATTAAACCACAATGACATACCAGTTTATACCCATTCGGTGGCAAAATTAAGAAGTATGAGAGTGCCAAGTATCACAGCAAATGTGAATTGACAGGGTGTCTTATATCAACTCTTAGGATTGTAAATGGGGATGACCACTTTGGGGTTTATCTAAACATTGAACATTTCCTTATGCTATAACTCAGCAATCCTACTTCTAGGTATACACCAGAGAACAATTCTATGTGCCATAGGAGACTAACAAAAACATTCCCAACAGCAGCAGGAACATTTAGTAAGATAAATACCTGAAACCAAATACTTATTGATAGAAAATGAATAAGTTGTGGTGACTTCACACAATGGCATATTACATAGTCAAATAAATAGCTATAAGCAAAAATATGAATAATCTGAGCAATGTGTTTTTTAAAAAAAGGAAGTTCCCAAAGATTTTATAGGTTGATACTCTTTTAGTCATGTTAAAAACAAAAGAAAATTGAACAATCTCTAGAAATAGAAGTGTGTGATGAAGCTGTAATTTCAAAAATAAATCATAATAATAACTGTAAGATTCAAGGAAGGGGCAATAGAAGAATGGCTTGAGGAGAAGCCCAGAGGTGGATGTAAAGGAGTGTTAATGTTCTTTTATTGGGTGGCTGGTTAACAAGTATTTTTATTATTAATAATGAACAAATACACAAATAAGTCCATAGTGTACATAAAGAAAAACAAGAGAGTGTCATGCTTAGGCCAATGATCAGAGTGTGTCATGAATCAAACATAATCCAATTCTGTGCACTTCAGTGAAAAGACAGCTGTAATATCAACTCCTCTGCCATGTTTTGGTTTGTTTTTAGGTTGTAATTAATCCATATGACAATCCTAGTTTTGATTTCTTCTATAATCTTCTTAAACATGGACCAAATCATAATGAGTTAACGTAATTTGCTCAAGGTCACCAAGCTAGCACGTGGTAGAATCCAGATTTTGAAGAGTCATCTCTTTGATTCCAGGGCCTAGCCTTGAACAAGTGACTGGGTTAGGCTCCCCATCACTAAGACTGGTTTATGCACTACTGTATCAACCAAGATCAACTGTTCTGCTGAGGATAACAATTCTCTAGGTATGTGAGGGTAAGAGGTCACCTAACTTTTAAGTATTTTGCCATGGCAAATTGAGGAAACTTGCACATCTGTGTCCTCATGGATAAGCTGTGTTAAAATGAACTCACATACTGAGCAATAGAAATCTGAAGGCAAAAGAGTTCAAGTAAGAAATGTCACACACCACTGGGTTCATTCCTCTAGCATGTGTAATGTTACCTCGTCATAAGCCCACGCAAGAATGCAAAGATAAGGAACGTTTGCAAAATGTTTTTAGCTGCTGTAAATTTGCTCTAGGCCTAATTTATTCTGCTTTATGATCTCATTCTTCTTTTTGGTTTCTTAATTCTTTGAAGAACACCAAACGCGAAGCTCAGGCCCCCTCTACTGGTCAGTCACATTTTGTTGTAAATGTCTTCCTAAGTAGACATCCATCCATCAATCTCCAAGACTAAATTTGATCATTATCAAAAGATTTGATAGCTTTTATAGGGCCCTGATTTTTTTTTTCTTTTGAGGGTAGAGTTGGCAGTGAGAAAGGAGAGAATATATATTTTTTTTTCTGAAGGAAACAGACCTCACCAAGAACTTGTTTTGGGGCCGATGCCAAATAACTTGTACAAATACTTTGGGGGAAAAGTATCAGAAATGTGATCAGCTTGAGAGGCAGCCTGAGCAGCCTTCACTTTATAGCTAAAACAATCTCTTAACTTTCTTCAACTCATCAAGTTAAATTTATTAGGTAGTCTCACAGAATTTTGTCTTTTTGGGTTTATCTCTCCCCCATTTCCCCCAAAGTTGATGTTTTTCTCTTCTTTCCTGTGTTTACATGTCAAATCTATTCGTCAGAGTAAAATGAAGACCTCTGAGGGCAGAAATCACATTTAATTTTCTGTCAGGTTCAGTCTCCAACTCCCAAATAGTGCATACCTCATGGTAAATAGCAATTATGCTACTTAGCTAGCCATCTCAAATTGCCACGTAACAACAGAAAACCTCCCATCCAGTAGCCCAAGGGAATCTAAATCAAAAGGATGAAAGAAAATGCTGACCACTTCCCAGAAGACTAAGTACAGTGATTGTACTGTTGTGCCCATAATCACTATTTGATCAGAAACATTTCAGGTATGTTGTTTCCAAGAGGCTGAAGTAGTCAAGTTCAGAAAACATCTATTAAAAGGACTTCCATTTTCTCCACGCCTGAACCTCCAAATTCTTAAACACTAAAGAGGGCGAAACAATATGGTTCTTCTGTTCTTTTCAACTCACGTAACATTTTATCACAAAATCCTAATATAAATATAGGATCAACTCTGAGTATCAAGAAGTTGGACAAGAGTCAGCAAGACTCCAGGCGGGAAGCCAGGAGCCCCAGGTTCTGATCTCACCCCACCAAACTGTAGCCAGCTAGTCACTGGAGAGTTGCTTCAGTTGAGTTTGTGCCTCAGTTTCCTCCTTTGTAAAGCAGTAATAATCTTAACTGCTCTATAGACTAACTTCACTGGTGGGTAGGTAACGTATGGGAAAGCACCTTGTAAGTCAACTTTTTGTTCCTAGATGCTCTTCTTACTCTGCATTCTCTCTGGAGAATAAGGGGAACAGGTCACATGCACTTTTTATACTCCATGATGCATCCATGCACCACTGGGTGCTTCTGACCGCCTTCATACTCACCAGCTATTGGAGAGCACAGGGGCCCCCTCGCATGGGGGCATTCAGCACGGACATCGTATGGTCATAAGCCCATATATCCACTTTTGTAACAACCACTGTTTGGGGACATTTGAATAATGGAAGTGCCTAGTTAAGAGGCAAGACAAATTAATCAATTCTTCAAATCTTCTCTTTCAACAAGAATGAAGAGACTTTTCTACATCCAATTATTGTTCTTCAATAGTGCTGAGTGTATCATTTGCTTTACTTCTTTTAGGGTGGTTTCACAACTGTTGGATATGGTGGCTCAGCCATGCTTTGCAATGCGAAATTATTCATATTCTTCTCATATTGTGTATTTGAAGGTCTAACTAAAACATTTATGAAGCATGATACCAATTCTTTGCACTGGCAACTACAAGGACAATCAATTTCGAATGAGGAATCATCTTATTTTTATAAGCCATTTAATGACATTAAATTTTCAAGAATTAGATTTAAAAAGTTTAAAATGTTGACATTATCTTTCTGATCTGTTATCTTATTTAAAAATTTTTTTTAGATGTTTATTTACTTTTGAGACACAGAGAGAGGGAGAGCAGGGGAGGGGCAGGAAGAGACACACACACACACATACACAGAATCTGAAGCAGGCTCAAGGCTCTGAGCTGTCCTCACAGAGCCCGATGTGGGGCTTGAACTCATGGACTGTGAGATCACCACCTGAGCCTAAGCCGGATGCTCAACGGACTGAGCCACCCAGGTGCCCTTACTGTTATTTTAATATCTATATTATCTTTCCTTTTAACTTTAATCGATGCTTGGTGATTATTTTAGAAGAGACGTTTGACTGTATGTGAAAAATCGACATCTTTAAGTTTTACTTTAGTTTTCATGTTTGATGACAATATAGTAACATTTTATACAGTTTGAATACACTTAATTTTTATTTTACCAACAAGGAAGAAAACTATGTGAAACATCTTCATCATCACAGCTTAGCTAGTGATTTTGCTAAAATAAAAGCAAATATAGTAGATTCTCTATAAACATTAGTTGAATAGATAAAATGCAAATTACAAAAATATTAAACTACCTTTAAGAGCACGAACTCTGCTCCAGAACCAGAAAAATCAATTGTAAAACATCAGTTTCTCAAGTTGGGTTTCTCAAGGGGGAATAGAAGATGTGCCATGACTTGGCGGGGGTGGGGATTTCTCCAAGTCTTCATTAAACATACTGCATCTCCTGAAATACAAACTTTCTCTTTTAAGCTTTCATTTATATATGAACAACAGAGTCAGCATGAGATTTAAACAAATATTTTAAATAAACAGGACCTGAGAGACATGTTTATTACCTAGAGTATGTTGGGTCACTATCCCAGGACTGTGCATTTACACACATAGGTGACTGTGTGTGTGTGTGTGTGCACATAGGTAGCCGGCACTCCTCTCTTAGTACTTCGATGGAAAAATTTCAGAAGCACTGACGGAAATAATAAACTGACTTGGAAAAGATTAGTGGGCCTAAGGAGGGATTGACAGAACCCTTTAAAAATCCTTCATTTGAACAGGAGTGAGACATTCTACCCTGTGGCCAACTCATTTGTGTGTGTGGCACTAATGAGACTCCATCATTAATTCTGCTTCTGAGCAGGCTGGTTAATTGCATTCTGTAACTTTGCTAATATAGCCCAACATTGGCCAGGCTGGTGTATCACTTTTCCGCCACTAGCAAAAGTGAGGCAGAGAATGGGAAGACACGGCCCAACCCAACAGTGTTTTAGGAAAACAACCGAACGCATGTTTTTCGTGGGTGAGGAGTGCTTCGGTCATGGAGATCTGCCCTCTGAGTTCTCGTTCCACTGAGGCACCGTGAAATCCCAAGTGAGTGCCATCCTCCTTTTTGCTCCCCTCTGCTCTATTTCCTGATTTCTTCAGTAGGAGAGTGTTGACAGTAGGGAGAAGAGTCAGAAAACAAGAAACAATGTCAGGGCACAGGTGGCCCCGTCCGAGTTCTGCCCAGGGCACCAAGTAGTTATGAAATTTGGAGGAAGTTCACTCAACTTTGCTAGACTCCTTTTTCCTCATTTTCAAATCAGAGTTTTGGTCACCAGATAACCCAAAACATCTGAATTACAAAGAACTTCAGAAGTTATGTTTGAATGCTTTCTTGTCAAGTTCTCTTTCACGTGACCCCCTCAAAGAGTAAACTTAATGAGATTCAAAAAAGACTTAATCAGATACCTTTTAGGAACTTTGGTAGGATTAAGGCATTTCCAAGCTTCTCAAAATCTAAGATTTATACCCATAGTTCTGATTTTCAATTGTAACTCTCAGGAGGAATGAATGATGTGTATTAAAATCATCTTTCTGGGGTGCCACGGTGGCTCAGTCAGTTAAGCATCTGACTCTTGGTTTTAGCTCAGGTCATGATCTCATGGTTTCATGGGTTTGAGCCCCACATCTGGCTCTGTGCTGCCAGTGCAGAGCCTGCTTGGAATTCTCTGTCCCTCCCTCACTCATGCTGTCTCTGTCTCTCTGTCCCCTAAAAGGACCTAGAAATAGAGATGAACCCAGGAGCAGTGAGCACTCTTAGCACCCAGAGTAAGGTCTCTCTATATTAGTTTTCTTTAAAAGTAATGAAGGCACATAGTGGATGCTGTGTATGTCACCCATACCCTCCCTTTAAAGGGGAAAGGCGTCATTCCTCCTGATATAAGGACATCGGTAGCTGTTGGCTCGCAGCTGAGTCAATAACGAAGCATTGCCCTAAACCAAGGTTTCTCAATCGTAGTACTATTGATATTTTGGACTGAATAAACATTTGTTGGGGGCTACCCTAAGTATCAGAAAATGTTTAGCACAATCCCCAGCTTCTACCCACTAGATACCAATAGCACCCACTCCTGGTTTTGACAACCTAAAATATCTCCAGATCCTGGCAAATGTCCCCTAGTAGAGGGTGGTGTATAAAGTTGCTGTGGTAAAGAACCACTGCCTTAAAATTAAGAGACACACTTTATTCAAGGTTACTCAGTGGGGCAGCCCACATCCAATGCCTGGTGAATGGAAGTTATCGAGATTAGACTCTCTTGCCTCAAACAGGACAACGTGAAAGGCAAAACCATCCCCAGAATTCTGTGGGATATTGGGCGTAGGTACACTGTAGTTCAATTCCTTCCTCTGCCCAGTTCTACTTCTGTCACCCCTACTCGCCTACCCACAGGTGTTGATTCTGAGTGCGGTCCCCAGTAAATCAGTGTTTGGGAAACAAAAGCTGGTATTTGGCTTCAGGATTGGCTTCTTCAGCATTGATATTGGCAGATCCAATTCACAATCAAGTCCTACAACACTTGTGTTGTTTTTTAAAATCCCATATGGACTTATTCTGTAAAACCTCTTGGCACATTAGCATATTTTTGTTTCCTGGAGGTTCCTTTGGATTTATTTGGCTTTGGTATCATGACTATTTATTGTATTTTCACTTGAAATACAGAAAGAAATAATCAACTTGTTACATTTTGTCATTAATGTATTTAACAAGTATTTATTGGTCTGTGTCCAAGGCGTTGTTCTTGGCACTCTGAAAAGACTTAAGAACGAATCTGACAAATATTATGATCTCAAGGTACTTCAGGCCCAACAATGAAGACAAGTGATGGGCCAGGCATTCAACTAGTTGCTGATAAATAGAGATTACACAAGGCCTTGTGTAGAAAATATCCTGGAAGCAGAAGTTATAAAAAAGGACAGATTCGAGTTAGCCAGACAAAGTGGAGTGGGATAGAAAAAAGCTAAGGGTCCTTTATTTGCTTATCTAGCAACCTGATCCTTCAGGTCTCAGAGTAGACTGGACTCAGTCTGGAGATAGAGCCACAGGAATGCAACAATGGTGGCCTTACGTATAAACCAGACTAACCTGGTCATCTTAAGGAAATACATAGAATACAGACCAGAATGCCCATAACCTGAGTATTTCTTTTCCTGCCAGTAGATCTAGGTGAGCAGTTTATGTTTACTAAGATTGCGTTGCAGTCCTGCCATCAGAACTGGGGGTTAGTTGCATGATTCACTGGTCCCAGGCTATGATTGCTGATGCATGCATGTCTGCAAAATGGATAGAACCACCATCAGAAATGGACTAGCGTAATTTGAGGGCCTCATCTCTTTGAGTAGTGTTAGATGTTACACAATCACTGTATTTTTTCTGTAACTCCTTTTTTTCCTGCTTTTCTGTGTTGACTATCCAGCACAGAATGACTGTAATGGTCATTCTTATTTTTATAGGTCCAGTCAACTGCCAAGTATTAATTAATGTCCTTTGAATTTATATACTTGTTTTAATCCCTATTCTCTTCATTATCTCTTGTCTGTATTATTGACATAATCTCCTATGTGGTCATACTCTCCCCTGGTTTTGTCCTCTTCTAATTTCTTCTTCACATGATGGACATGATGGACTTTCTAACATACAAGTCTGATCACGTGATGCCACTGTTACAGCCCTTAACGGTCTCTCCATAGCCTTTGGGACTGTATCATTAAGAGTCTTGTTAGGAAACAATTTATGTTAGATTGGGTCAGTGGAGGAGATTTCAAGCAGAGTGGTACTTGCAGATATACAGATAGGGTTCAAGAAGCTAACAAGGTATGGGAATCTACCAAGAGTCTGGCCACAGGGGGAGGCTGTTACCACCTAGGGCTGAAGGGACAAGGAAAAGGAGTGGATTTACTGTCTCACAGTTTTGCTCTGGAGTTTTAATTGCGCAGGGCACAACTACTGCTATAGATAAGACATCAAAGCGGAAGCGGGTGGGGAAGACATACTATGACCTTTCCTTCCTCCTGCCCACAGATAAGCTGGAGCTTCCCATTATCCAAATTGTATGGGGAATCAGCTGGCGAGGGAGTAGGATGATGCAATCTGCAGCAGGGGTCAGCTTGGTAGGGTACAGAGCAGAGCAGAGCAGGGTAGAAAATACATCTGTGCAGCAGTGAGGGTGAGATACAACAAGCCATGAATAGTGAGCATGGGGATTCCTAATATCTAGCCTAACAATATTATTATGAAGACTAAAGAACATGTTAAGGCAAGTACTTTTCACTCAGTACTGAGTTAACATCTTGATTATTATGATAAACAGGAAACAAGCCATTGGTGCATAGTAGATGCTAGCTAAATGTGAAGCTAGTTCCATTGTTCTCTTCATGCCATTTGATTATTAGGTCCTGTAAGGAGAAATTCTGGAGTTTCTACACCACTCTCCTTTACCCTCTATCACAAAAAGAGTTTCCTTCCTCATCGGGACTGGAGACCTGTGATTCTTCCTCCTTTTCCCTTCTTTTTAATAAAAAATTTTTTCACTCGAAACTCTCAATCATATATAAAAACAGAATGCTGAAGGGGCACATGCATCCCAATGTCTATAGCAGTGCTAGTGACAATAGCCAAAGTATGGAAAGAGCTCAAATGTCCATCGACTGATGAATGGATAAAGATGTGGTATATAGATGCAGTAGAATATTACTCAGTGATCAAAAAGAACGAAATCCTGCCGTTTGCAACAACACGGATGGAACTAGAGGGTATTATGCTAAGCGAAATTAGTCAGAGAAAGACAAATATATGATTTCACGCCTATGTGGAATTTAAGAAACAAAAACAGATGAACATAGGGGAAGGGAAGCAAAAATGTGATAAAAACACAAGGAGACAAACCATAAGAAACTCTTAAATACAGACAACAAACCGAGGGTTGCTGGCAGGGTATTGGGTGAGGGATGGGCATTAAGGAGGGCACTGTGGGGATGAGCACTGGGTGTTGTATTTAAGAGATGCATCACTGAATTCTATTCCTGAAATCATTATTGCACTCTATGTTACATAACTTGGATTTAATTTTTTAAAAAGATGGGGCGCCTTTGTGGCTCAGTCGGTTGAGCGACCGACTTCAGCTCAGGTCGTGATCTCATGGTCCATGAGTTCGAGCCCCGCTTGAGGCTCTGTGCTGACAGCTCAGAGCCGAAGCCTGCTTCGGATTCTGTGTCTCCCTCTCCCTGTCCCCCGTTCATACTGTCTCTCTCGGTCTCAAAAATAAACAAACATGAAAAACATTTTTTTAGTTTTAAAGAAAGAATTGAATGGTTTTTATTTTAATATCTAACATTAGAATAAAAAAATAGAGAATGCAATGAGCCTCCCTATGTCTCTCATTCACTCTAAGAAATTGTCAACAGCTTGCTTATCTTGTTTTCATTCATCCTCTCTACCTTTTACCTAGCTAACACATTTTGAAACAAATCTCAGAAATCAGGTCATTTTAGTATAAACCTCTTTAACCAATAAGGACTCTTATCTTTTACCAAACCACTGGCGATTTTCCCTTCTAATAAAACAAAGGTAAATCTTTAATTTTATCTCATGTTCAGTCCATGTTCAAATTTTTCCAAATTTGTCTCAAGGTGTCTGGTTTGTCCATACCAGCAACCAAACAAGATCCCTACATCTATAATTCCTTTTAAATTTCAATCCAACCTGAGTGGTATCTGCCCTGGAAGCAAGTTGTGGCCATGACCTGGGTGTGGGCATTTGGGGACCACCCTCACAGGTAAAATTCCCTCCTATATTCTCTTTATCATCCACACAAAAGAGGTGCTCTAAATCTCCCAGACTGCTGATAGCTCTCCAGCCTACTTAATGGGGCAGAGTCTTTTCTTTGAATCTACCAAGATGTGATTTGAGGTGAGTTATCTGCCAAGTAGCACACTATGCATTGCTGCCTACTCCAACTGTTTATTGAAGATTCTTGTTCATTGTCTCGCAGGTAGGCCTGGGGGTGAAATTGTGAGGATCTGTGGCATAGGGTGGGGTTCCTCAGCTTCAATCCTATCTAATTAACTCAGTCTCTCATAAGATTAGCTGTTAGAGATTCTAGAAGAAAAATAAAGTACCACCAAGCATCTTTGCCCCGTTTCCGTTTTCAGCTTCTTTGGGGTCAAATGGCAATGGCTGAAATTCATGCACTGGGATGAAAAGGGAGGTTACAGCTTATTAAATCCAAACTTCCAACCAGCAGGGTGCCACCTATGGTAATAAGAACTAACACCTTTATAAGCAAGTGGTTTAGTGACTCAAAAATCACACCTGGGGGCTCCAAATCCTACCCCCTCTAGGGGTCATGTGGCCTTTTTGTGAGCCTCTTGAAAGAATGAAGACCTTATAATGCTCATGGTCAGCAGATGTCTTCCTGCATTTCAGTGAAATCTCTCTCCCTCTTTTGGGAGGTTTGCTGTTGCTCCACAGAATATCACAATTTGTTGAGGGGTCGGAGATCTAAATCTATGATAGATCAGAAATGCACTTTAACTTGCAGTAGAAATGGTCTTGTTGCCTCAGTATAATAAGGTCAAAAGTGTACTGGGCTGCCAAGCACAAAGAATCTGCATAGGGGACACCACACACAGAATTGCTACTTCAAGTTTTGAGGAAGTAGTCAGTTCATCTAATCCATAGAAACAAACACAGAAAGTCAAGCAAAATGAGGAGACATATGAGTATGCTTCAAAACAATGAACAAGAAAAAAATCTCAGAAAAAGTGAAACAAAGATAAGCAATATGCCTGATAAAAAAATTTTAAGTAATGATCCTAGAGATACTCACTCGGTTAGAAAAAGAGTGGAAGAACTCAATGAGACCATCAATAAAGACAGAAAATATTAAAAAAGAACCAACCAGAGTTCAAGAATACAGTAACTGAAATCAACACACTACAGGCAATCAACAGTACACTAGTGGATGCAGAAAAACCTACCAGTAATTTACAAGACAAGGTAATGGAAAGCACATAACTGAATAGCAAAAAAGAGAAAAGACTTAAAAATGAGGATTAAGAGATCTCTTGGATACCATCAAGTGAACAAAACATTCACATTATAGGGGTCCCAGAAAAAGAAGAAGAGACCAATGTGTGGAAAACTTATTTGAAGAAATAACTGAGACCTTCTCTAACCTAGGAAGAGAAATAGACATCAAAGTCCAAGAAGCACAGAGTTCCAAACAAGACAAGCCCAAGGAGGTCCACACCATGGCACATAATTAAAAACACGTCAAAGACTAAAGAGAGAATCTTAAAAAATGGCCAAAGAGAAACAAAACATACAAGGGAAAACCTCAAAGCTATCAGCTGATTTTTCAACAGAAACTTTACAGGTCACAAGGGAGTGGCATGGTGTAGTCAAAATGCTGAAAGGAAAACCCTACAACCAAGAACGCTCTACCTGGCAAGGTTCTTATTCAGACTTGAAACAGCGATCAGGAATTTCCCAGACCAAAACCAAAACAAAACAAAGATAAAGCAGTTTATCACCAATAAGCCTTGTAAGAAATGTTTAAAAAAGTGGAAAATAAATGGCCACGATTAGACATAAGACAGTTATGAATAAAAAGATGTAAAATATGACAACCTATACATAAACGTAGAGGAGGGAGTGGAAAAGAGAGAGGAAAAAAGGGTATTTTCTTTTTCTTTATTTAGAATGTGTTTGAACTTAAATAACCTAATTAGTATGGACTGATATTTACTTTGGATGTTATATATGAGCCTCATGGTAACCACAAAGCCAAACCTTATGATATACAAAAAATAAAGAGAAAGCCAAACAAAACACTGTAGATACTCATCTATCACACAGAGAGCAAAAGAAACAAAGAAGCACTACAAAAACAACCAGAAAACCAATTTAAAATGGCAATAAGGACCTATCTATCAGTAATTGCCTTGAATGTAATGACCTAAATGCTCCAATCAAAAGACAGTGGTGGAATGGATAAAAAAGCAAGACTCTTCTATATGCTATCTACCCAAGACCTAAAGACACTTACAGACTGAAAGTGGGAAGATAGAAAAACATTCACCACACAAATGAAGAAAAAAAAAAAAAAAGTTCATGTAGCAATGCTTTTATCAGACAAAATGGACTTTAAAACCAAGACTAACAGACAAAAAAGTATAAACCCAACACTAAGATAACATTATTATAAAGATCTACACACTTAACACTAGAGCACCTAAACACATAAAGCAAATGGTAACAGACATAAAAGGAGAAACTGATGGTAATACAATAATAGCAGGGGTCTTTAACACTCCACTTACATCAACAGATAGAGCACCCAAAAGGATCAAGAGTAAGCAAATAATGCCTCTGAATGACACATTGGACCAGATGGACACAACATATATCTAGAACATTGCATCCCAAAACAGCAGAATACACCTTTACAAGTGCAAATGGAACATTTTCCAGAATAGATCACACATTAGGCCATAGAACAAGCTTCAATAAATTTAAGATTGAAATCATTCTATGCATCTTTTCCAACCACTATAGTATTAAACTAGAAACCAATCACAAGAAAAAAAAAACGAAAAAAACCCACGAACATGTGGAGACCAAACACACAACCAATAGGTAAATGAAGTAATCAAGGAGGAAATCAAAAAAATACATGGAAACAAATGAAAATGAAAACATAATGGCCCGCAATCTCTGGGACACAGAGAAAATAATCTTAAGAGTGAATTATATAGCAATATTGGCCTACATCAAGAAACAAGAAAAAAAATCTACCCTTATACACCTAAAGGAACTAGCAAAAGAAGAACAAAGCCCAAGGTAAGTAGAGGAAAGGAAGTAAAGATCAAAGCAGAAATAAGAGACTAAAGTAATAGGAAAAAGAAATCAATGAAACCAAGAGCTGGTTCTTTGAAAAGACAAACAAAATTGACATGTTTATCTAGAATCATCAAGAAAAAACAAGGAAGGACCCAAATCAATAGAATCAGAAATGAGAAAGGAGCAACTGAGACCACAGAAATACAAAAGATTTTATAAGAATATATGAAAAATTGTATGTCAATAAACTGGACAATCCAGAATAAGTGCATAAATTCCTAGAAAAATGCAACCTTCCAAAAGTGAACCAGGGAAAAATAGAAAATCTGAACAATTTATATGAAAAGAAATTCAATTGGTAATACAGCAACTACACAGAAATAAAAGTCTGGGACCAGACAGACTCACAGGTGAATTCCATCAAACATTCCATTCTCCTCAAACTATTCCAAAAAAACAGAAGATGAAGAGAAATTTCCAAATATATTCTAGGAGGCCAGCATTAGCCTGATGCCAAAACCAGACAAAAACACCCCCAAAAAAGAAAACAGGCCAAACATCCCTGATGAACATAGATGTACAAGTCCTCAACAAAAATTAAACTCTCTACAACAATACATTAAAAAAAGATCATTCACCTCAATCAGGTGGAATTTATTCCTGGGATACAAGTATGTTTCTGTATTCGTAAATCAATCAACATCTGGCATTGCATCAACAAAATGAAGGATAAAAATCGTGATCATCTCAATATATGCAAAAAAAAAAAAGCCATTTGACAGGATTTAATATTCATTCATGGTAAAAACAACTCTCAACATAATGGGGAAAAAGGTAATGTACCTCAACATAATAAAGGCCATATATAAAAATCTCACAGGTAAGATGTGGTAGATTCCCTCTAAGGTCTGGAACATCACAAGGATATCCACTCTTGCCACTTTTTTTTAAATTTATTTGTTTTGAGAGAGACTGAGACAGAGAGACACCGACCGGCAGAGACACAGAGAGACACCGACCGGCA